>NW_013546982.1:0-136796 GCF_000711695.1 Tilletiaria anomala UBC 951
TATTATTATTATTATTATTATTATTATTATTATTATTATTATTATTAGCAGTAGGATTCGTAGGTCCTGCTGCACGAGTTGGAGACTTTTAGCAACCAGCTGGCGGCACATTCGGTGCAACCTTCTGGCAGGCCAACGAGAAATGACGCCACACTGGAAAACGAACCTATCCCATTCTCGTCGCCCCCACCCCGGCGCTATCGTCGTCGCAGACTCCTCGGATCCCTCCACTACAAGCACCCGTAGAGATTTGCGAGTCTTGGTGCAGCAGCCTGCTGATGACGCCTGCAGCTGTCGCTGTAGCCAACTTGGATATTCTAGGGCCGCCGCAGAAATGTAGATCCTCAGCATCTTCCGCAGAGCCATCCGCGTCGTGCAATGCCCACATCGAAATGGTACAAAAGGCGGCGACTGTGGGTCGTTTGATCCAGCAGCCAACCGTTAACAATCTCTTCTTGCAGCTATCCACATGGCATTCCTTGCCCGCCTTCTTCACCGCAAGTCCACGACTAGCGCCAAGATGACAGTTCCCAGCTCCATCCCCGCTACCCAGCGTGCCATCGTCATCAACAAGACGGGTGGCCCCGAGGTGCTCGAATATAACGAGCAGTATCACACTCCCAAGCTCGAGGACCTCAAGACCAACCAGATCCTCATCAGAGCAAAGTTCGCCGGCATCAACTTCATTGGCGAGCTGCGCCTTTTTTATTCTCAATACCTGCGCTCCTGCTGACAATATCCCCCCGGCCCTTTCAGATACCAATGTCCGCAAAGGTGCAATGCCTGCTCCACTTCCGCTGATCCCGGGCATGGAGGGTGCCGGCACGGTTCTTGCCGCTGGTTCGGACGTGCAGAACCTCTTCCCCATCGGCAGCAAGGTTGGCTACATGGGCATTGGCATTCAGTCGTACGCCGAGTATGTGCTGGTCGACGCGTCCAAGGCGGTGCCCATTAAGGACGAGCAGACGCCGTTCGAGGACATATGCGGCGCCATGATGCAGGGCATGACTGCGCATTACCTCGTCAACGCCGACGGCAGCTACGAGATCAAGCAGGGCGACCATGTGCTAATCCACGCCGGCGCGGGCGGTATGGGTCTGTTGCTTACACAGATTGCCAAGGCAAAGGGCGCCGTCGTCACGACGACTGTCTCTTCCGCGGCCAAGGCTGAGAAGAGCAAGGCGGCCGGCGCCAATACGGTCCTGCGCTACGCCACAGACGAAGGCGCGAGCACCGATGCCTGGGTCGAGCAGGCGCGCGCTGCGACGCCCAAGGGCCAGGGCTTCAATGTGGTCTACGACTCGGTCGGCAAGTCCACTTTCACCCACTCGCTCGACCTCGTCGCCAAGACCGGTAGCGTCGTCCTCTTCGGCGCGGCGTCCGGCGCACCCGACCCAATCGCCCCGCTTAGCCTCGGCCCCAAGTCGATCAAGCTAACGCGGCCTATGCTCTTCCACTATGTTGCGGACGAGGACACGCTCCGCAGGCGCGCGTACGAGGCTCTCGACTGGATCAAGAAGGGTTATGTCAAGTTTGACTACGTCAAGGCGCCCCTGAAGGACGCTGCCGACTTGCACGCGAAGCTCGAGAGCCGGCAGACAACAGGTAAGCTCTTGCTCGAGCTATAATACCGTTGTAACATACGAAGCTATCGGTATAGTCTAGGCTCGACTTTCGTTTTCATCCACGATGCATGCACTCGACTACCTGAAGGAAGCGCATCTCAGAAAGGCGCACGCCCATTTTCTGTCCTGACCAAACCTTGAACTCGATCACTGAGCTGGCTCAAGGGCAACTTGGAGCTGCGATCACAAACACTGACCGACGCGCGAATATCAGGGGCTCATTGACGACACTCCAATGCACGCGTTGGTAGTTGCATTTAGTTGGATTAGAATGGAGGTATTCCCCATGTGATGTGTGACGTCAGAACCCGTTCTAGCATCTAGAAAACCCTCAAAAGAGAGTTTGGATTTCTAGATGCTTTGAAAGTAGCGAAAGCTTTGCAAAGATAGAAGCAGGCAGCCGTGGTGGCACTCCAGATCGCCCAAAAGCCGATGCCCAGCTGCAAGCTAGGAGCGCCGTCCAGGTCTGGGAGAGGCCTTGCCAACGGTGAGCTCAGCACGATAGCACCGACGAATTTGAGCAGCGGAAAATGTAAGCCATAAAAGAACAGCGTATTCGTCCCAAAGACGAGAGCACTTATCTGGTTCTGGCGATAAACTTGGGGCTATTGAGAGCCGCGATCGGCTGCATGAGGACGAGCAGGGCAAATGTGGCTGACATTGTGAAGGCGTAAGCCGGCGAAGGTGGGGTACTTGACGGTGTACAAGAAGCTTTGAACGCTGGAGAGAAATCGGTTGGCGCTGGCTGCACGCTGGCTTTGCGCTGGCGTCCGCAGGCAGTCGGTTGATAAGTTACCGAACTGGGAGATGCGTGTACAGACAAACATGAGCGCAAATATAACAGCCAGCGTAGCATTGATACCAATAGCCAATTTGCCGTTATCGCTGCGTGCCATGAACTGGCCATACACGAGAACAAAGACGACAAAGCTGAGCCACCCCGTGCGAGGAAACACGCTGATAATGCCGAGATCAGGGCACAGAGCTGTAAGATAGGGAGGAAGAGTTGCGCTCAGCGTATTCGGCATCAAGATACGTCAAGACCTGCTCGCCTGTGCCAAATAAAAACTTGAAGACGAGGCCTGCGTCAGCGTTGCAAGGGGGCACGCCATCCCATGGTGCCTTGGCGCCAATGTAGAACTGGTCCAGGTGAGCAAGAAATGCGGCTGGCGCTGGAGCTTCAGGAAAAGGACAACGCCCGTGGAGTGGGTCAGTCCAGATGTTAAGCCAGGCGAGCATGGCACTGAATGCCAAAAGCAGCCCATCTATGAGCAGTGCAATGCGTCTGTTACGTTGCAAGACTGCGGCATCTTCAGGGTTGGAAAGCACTGCATGAGAGCATACCGTCCGATTGAGCAATCGCACGACATAATGTGATAGCGCGATGGACAGGAGCCCGGAAAGAATGTAATCTGACGGACATGCCATTCTGTAAGAAAGCGACATTGCGAGGATTTTGGCCCGATCACCCATGCTTACCGATAATTAGAGCCCAGAGGGCAATATTGAGAAGCCAGATGCCTTGACTGAAGAGCTCAGGGAAGGCAAGGAAATTGATGACAATGATGGCAACAGCTCGAAGGACTACGTGCTTGAGGAGCGCTTGACTTCTAGGCCTTTTGATATACGCTGTTGCGCAAAATATTATTCAAGCAAAAATGGTATCATGCATTAATCACCACCATGTACATTTGGCTTTGTCATAAAACTTGGCCTGTTGAACTCAGACCATTTGTCCAATATGCGATTCCCATGCCCATGAGCATTGCAAAGCTTGGCGCACACATGTGTGACAGTGTCCCCAGCAGGTATGGCCAGAAGTGATTAAAACGAGTAATAGTGAGGCTTGCAGTTTCTGAAGTCATTCCCTGTCCGTGTGCGAACGCGCTTGAGTAAGTGCTCCATGATCTGCACCGACAGGCACAAGGAAAGGATCACATCAGCACTGTCCAAGTGTACTACACCTGACGTATTCCATCTTCTGGCAGCCCAGACAGGCTGATCCAGGTGGGCAGACCGACCAATGGCCGGCCATAAGCAGCATTAAAATGCCACGCGCAAGATCCGGGGCAATTACGCGGGAAGACGTGGTGAGTTTGGCAGTAGTGGATTCTGCTCGAATCTGGGTCGCTTCATCTCGCTCTTCAGTTCTGGCGACACCTACCAGGTTTCCGGCGAGCGTAGTCTCTTGAACATTAGAGACGAGGACGAGAGGCGTACACTCGTCTGAGCGTGTTGTTGTTTTTGTTGTCATTTTGCCATACGCATGCAAATGGATGATACGATGACCAGCGTCGGTATCTATCAGGGCGGAATCACTACGGACTATAGTACTCAATTACAGTTAATCCATGGTACCTTGCCCAGCGGTCGACTGGGGTGCACGCTCGTCGTTACCTTGTTGTTTCACAAGACGCCATGAAGATGCTCATATGTCTCTCGCCTTGACAGCTGCTTGGTAAGGCTGGCATATGGAGTGTGAACCACGTTGTACGCTCGAATCAAGGCTCGTTGCGAATACATCCCACTCTGACGCCGAAGGCCCCGTGCGGCGCTTAAATCAAGTTCACTGTAGTTCCAGACTCTTGCTTTTATGACCCCACGAGTCACCCAGGTCACCACCAGAAGCGTCCATCGTACGGGTCCCACTCCTTTCGCTCGATTGCACCACATTTATCTTTCACGCCTCAAAAGAACAAAGGGGACCTGGGACATCTGCCCTTCATCATTTTGGTCCAAAAAAGAAAATGTGAATTTCACAAATGGTGGAGCACAAGGCGACGTTGTGCCTTGCAAGGGGCCACCGTGCCTTGCGCGCACGGATGAAGGGCTCGAGGTGCCTCCTGATGACAGTCGATGTAGATCCAATGATACATGCTGTTGCTGCGGCCAGCTCGCTGCCCTTTGAAACAACGACCCCCTCCTGAACTCATCGGCTAGTACTCAATCATTGTTGTATCACGCCTCATGAGCAAGTGGAGGGGGGCATGAATTAATGAGTTCCCCAATGTTGGCACCAGAAAGCGGATAACAGCAAGTTGCGTGTTGACGAAAACTTAAGAGTAATCCCCTGATTCATAGATCAGAGCTGGTAAGCCCCTGGGATTTGAAATGGATACGCGCAGGTCGCCGTCTTTTTGATGAGCCCCTCATGACCCATCACCAGTACGTGCAATATAGGCGACTTTCACACCAGTGGTGGCGTAAGGCCGACCGTGGTGTTCCGCTCCATGAAGCAAAGGTCGTGGGCGTTTCAGCTCAGTAGCATGTAGGTTTACCACTTAACCAAGGAGAAGCAAGCGAAGATGAGAGTGCACCACCAGCAGCAGGCAGCGGGCCGTCGTCGTTGTCACCCTCGCTCCACAAGCCTATGTCGACAGTATTGGGCTACGCTGTTTCCTCCAATATCGAGGACGTGGACGTTGCAGGCTCATCGTTCTCTGTCACAGCGTACACAGTTGAAGTCAACGAGAACGAGCCGTCCGTGGCACACGATTCGATGTCGCTAGATGCACCCTCGGCCCCGGACGATACGATCGTCATCGCAGCTCCTCACCAGCCGCTAGGAATCGATCCGGCTCTTGATGCGTCGAGTGCGACCCTAGGGAGACATCTGTCCTCGCTATCAACGTCGATGGCGAGGACCAGCTCTGCTCCCCAGGGCAGCCTAGGAAACGGAAACATGTCCAGCACGTCCCTTGCCGATGTGCATTCGCTGAGTGCAAGCGTGGCCCCTGCTGGTCAAGCAACGTCGCCCTTTCGATCACCAACCGAGCTTCCTTTGGAAGACGACGCTGAGGTGCTGAGTGATGGCGCTTCTACATATGTCACCGCTCGAAGGGACGTAGGAAGCACTGCAAGTGGCCGCGCGAGCCATCCTCCCCCTCGCATCTCGGCATCAGCCAATCAGGCTCGGATCATAAATGAAACCACCCATGAAGCAAGCTCGACGTTTTCAAATGGCCTCAACAGCGCGCTGGGCTCAACTGGCGACGATCTCGTATCAGCTTCAACCTCCACTGCGTCACAGCCGCTTCATGCGGCTTCGGGGCAGAACCGCAGTGGGCATGGGTACAAGGGATCGGCGGGCTCGGCTATTGCACTGGGTCACTCCACCTCGTACACATCGCACGCCTCGAGCGAAGGCCCAAACCAGAACCCGAAAGGGAACCAGTCGAGTTTTCGATCCCAGTCGTCCAAAGGCAACAAGCGGGCCCTGAACGAGGAGTCTGTACAGGTACCAGAAAGCCCATCCAATAAGCTTACCGCGATTGGGACAGCCTCGGAAGCCGCGAATGCGGCCAGCGCTGCAGGCAGCACACCAGTTAGCGGCGGGGGCTCCTATCCTCACTACCCTTGGTCAACAGTCCGTGTGTCTGCTCCTAGGCTGCCCTCGGCGCCAGGCGTCTCCCCTGCACCACCACCAGCAATGTACTGGTCACGAGCGCCAGTACACGGGACTGTTCCCAAGCGCGCATTCCGCGCTCACACTGCGAATTTAGTCGAAGAAGTTCTCTGGCTTTTTGGGGGCTGTGACTCGAAGGGATGCTTCAGGGAGTTATGGTGTTTTGACACGGGTAAGGGTCTTGTCTGAGCCGGCTAAAACGCGTTACAAGCCTGACGACCCTCGCACTTCATCGCAGAGACCATGTGTTGGTCAAAGCCGAAGGTTACCGGGGACGTGCCGCCTCCGCGTCGAGCGCATTCATCGTGTATGATGGATCGTATGCTCTTCGTCTTTGCTGGTGGCGATGGGCCGCACTATTTCAACGATCTTTACGTCTTCGACACAGTATCCCTTCGCTGGACCAAACCGGTTGTGTACGGCGCGACCCCATCACCACGGCGCGCCCATACTGCGAATGCGTATGAAGGTCATATGATTGTCTTTGGTGGAGGAAATGGGGTCGGCGCGCTGAATGACGTGTATAGCATGGACTGTTCAAATCTGAGCAGCCTGGAGTGGAAGAAGTGGGACTGCAAAGGCAAGATTCCCATCGGTCGAGGGTATCATACCAGCAATGTCGTAGACGGCAAGCTAATTGTGATCGGAGGCAGCGACGGCCACATGAGCTTCAATGATATACACGTACTCAAGCTGGGTAAGGGCAAGCCGACATGCTCTTCGTTGCCACTGTCGAATGCGCTGATCAAACTTTTCACGCAGATTCAAAGGTCTGGTACCAGGTCAAGACCGATGAGATACACAATCGACTAGGGCACACCGCTACCCAAGTTGGCTCGTATCTCTTTGTAGTCGGCGGACACGATTCGCACTCGTACACGTCAGAGATTCTCACACTGAACTTGGTAAACTTGCAGTGGGAGGTCCGCAGAGTATGTGGACGCCAGCCACCTGGTCGAGGATACCACCAAGCCTGGCTGCGCGATTCGCGACTTTTTGTGCATGGCGGGTTCGACGGCAAAGAGATCTATGACGACCTGTACTACATTGACCTGGCCGCTTGCGCATACCTGCCGCAGATCACCAGCTTCAGCGTTGAGGTAAGTACATGCCGTGGCCATCTTGCCACATCACGGCTGATTATGGCCTGATGCCATGCTTGCGATTATGTTTGACAGTTGGAAGAATAGGCAGGCTAGAGAGAACCCCGAGAGGCAAACCCAACACGCCTCGGCTTGGCCGGTATTTCTTGTATGCGACAGACATATTCTCGTGCAATCCCGTCGTCTCAATAATCATTTCTATCCTATGGTACGGGTGAGAATATAGCGTCATGGTTTAATCTATTTCTGTCGTTGTGACACATCGCTGGAGTGTCTAGGTGTGCGACGTCGACACCATTTCGGGAACGGCCTGATGAGCCACCCTGTCTACGGCGTCTTGCTGTTTCGCCTGTTTGTCTAGGTACTCTTGTCTCAAGGTATCCTTCCACTTTTCAATTTCCGCCTCGGAAGCGACAATCCCTTTTCTGCCCAGTTCTGAGCAGGCCATTTGCCGTATTCGGCTCTCCCTTGCTCGTTGCTGGGACTCGTGAGAGAGAAGCTTAGTATCTGCCCCAACCACGAACCCAAAAATCGTAGCTGCCAAAGTGGAAGACGGATTGTTCAGGACCACTGGAAAACAACTACTCCTGATTTTTTCACTTCATGCTTGTTCACCTCCAGATGTCAAAAATGCCTTGAGCGCCAGCGTTTGCCGTCGGAAACCAGGGAAGAGATTGTGGGCGAAAAAACAGGACGACGCTCCTATCCCCGTCCAGATGAGGGCGCCTTTGATTGCTGCAGCCTGTCATATACAATCGCCATGGAACAGTTTCAATTCAGTTGCGATCAACCTCCAGCAATGGTGACCAGAGCGATAAGGGGCAGGCAAACAAGAACGCACACGCTGAACCTCATAGGCGCTTTCAATCTCCTCTTCCCGACGCCTTCTGCGCAGAGGCGCGCTTCCCAGCTCTGAAGTGAAGGTCGTCATCGCTTCTGCCGAACAGGTCTGAAGCCTCCTTTAGTTCTTTTCTGATGGGAAACTGAACATGGCGGCAACATGTGGTCTTCGATGACGAGACTTGAAGCGACGAATTGAGGCCATGCAATAGTATCTTGCATGGCCCTGTATGCCAATGGGATCGAGTCCTCATTGTAGTCTCGGCGGATTCCGAGTGATACAGACTATGGAAGATCATAAAACCCTATATTACGCCGAATACACCAAGTTGCATTACGTAATTTTCCGATCCCCTTACAAGCTTTTTTTCGCTGTGAGGCCAAAACGGCGTTCATTGCTAATTCGTTCGTCGCTCTCTGACACTTACGTTTGTGGCTGTATTTGGCCCCTGTAGTCACCGTGCTGTACATGCCAGGTCATATCAGAAGGCAGGGCTGAAACAAGAATTCTAGAGACTCCTTCTATCTCACGTCTTCTTGGACTTCACCTCTATCCCTTCCAATATTAACGGGGAACAAGTGCTAAGGCTCCTGCCTATCGAACGATCCTGCTTCGAAGAGTTTCTGTCTGCATCACAGAAAGTGTGCGAGCCTTGGACAAGTGGCTGCAAGGGGAAAGAAGGTCCAAAATAATAATAAAACAGGGCGGTTGGAACTACCACCATGACAAACCCTACGGATACAGCTGGCATCTCAGACGGAAAATTATTAGGTGCGAATGTAGAGCGTTGTAGACATCAAGCTCCATTCCACTGAACTCATCATCTCTTCCGTGCGTAGAACTCTTCACTATAGCTCATCGCGCCGCCCTGGATCGATCTGTACCCTTGGCTGCAACTCAGATTAGGCAAGCGGCTACACTGCTTGGCATGGCCATCACTACCAACGCGGAAGAAGGTATCAAGATTGACACTGACAGTGATAGCAGCAATAGCAGCAATAGCAGTGACAGTAGTAGCTCGTCAGAGGACAGCGATGACAGCAGTGACGACAACGACTCTGACAATGAGGAAGCATCATCCTCTTCTTCGTCATCTTCAGAATCCACATCTTCCAGCTCAGATAGTGACAGCTCTTCTGATAGCGACGATGAGAGCGAATCCAGCTCTAACGCCGAAAGCTCGGACGAGGAGAGCAGCGACGATGAAGACGATGGAGATGTGCCCATGAAGGCTACCGCAAACTCAGGGAGCGCAACAACCGGACCTGCGACTCCCACCAGTCGCGCCACTTCTTCGCTTGGCAAGCGGAAACATTCTGCAAATGCGGAGAGTGACGATGATTCGTCCGAACAGAGTAGCAGCAGCAGCAGTGGTAGCAGCAGCAGCAGTGGTAGCAGCAGCAGCAGTAGCAGCAGCGATTCTTCGGATTCGGACAGCGAAGCGGAAGAAACGCGAAAGCCCACACCACCCAACAAGGCAAATGAGGGCCACACGGCAAAACGAACAAAAACAGAGGCTGCAACAGCCGATGTTACTAATCCTCGGGACGGTTTAGCCGTTCCGATGACTAGCACGCCCCAGGGTGGCAAGGCGACCACAAGTGAGAGTGGAACTACAAGCGGCAAAAATACACCCAGCCGCAACGGAAACGGGACGTCGAACAGGTTCCAGCGCATCAAGAGCGAGGATGTCAGCTACCTGGACGATCGGTTGAAGGACATGTCTTATTCGGCCAAGTCTGGTGCAGGCGATTGGGGCGCCAAAGCTTCAGCGGACCTGATCGTCACGCGCGGCAAAGGATTTACCAAGGAGAAGAACAAGAAGAAGAGGGGCAGCTACAGGGGTGGTGTGATTGACACCAGCAGCCAGTGAGTGGCGATGAGCAAATTAGGCCACGTTCCATTGCAATTGCTGATTTGCGTACATCTCTTCTGCCCATTGCAGCTCGATCAAGTTCACTTATGACGACGAATAGAGCACATTGCGTCCCTTGACATGACGCGTATTCCCTCACACACGACCGTATGGCTAAAATGTGGCGCCTGGGTGGCCTGGAGCCGGAAATCATCTGTTTTGCTCCTAAGCAACGGGTGGATTATATTAATCGTAGCTTTAGATCAAAATGCCCGGTATTATCATATCTGAGATAGGGGGGAATAGTCAACTGAGGTGTGCAGGATGGGACCCCGGACCAAATGTTATCCTCACCAGACTGTCCATTTTTGCCAAAGTCGCCAGCAAGCCTGCGATCGCTTCGTATTGCGATTCATCCGCCTTGGAATAGTCATTGCGGATGGCTCTGGCCAATTCTGTGACGCCTACGCCCATGCTGGCCTCTTCGTAAGTATCTGTGAGCACACTTCCCTCGCCAATGCCGGTTCCGTTCATTCTTGCCCCCGAGGCAGATGCCGCGGTCGGGGCAGCGCCGATGCCTCCTCCAGGCGTTTGTGGTGCCATGGGCCACTGGCTGAATTCGTTCATGATGTCATCCGCCTTTTGAAATGCCGTCTCGCGCGCTTCATACGTCAGATGCGTCAGTGCATTTTCCAGCACATTCGCGGCAAACGCACAGCAGAGCAGGCAGAGCGCTCGCGTGACGCGGAAAGTGACATCCGCTTTCTCTTCGCGATAGAAAATGTTGGCATGTACCGAAGATGAGCTGGAGGTGAGGAGAACGAGTATTCGTTTTAGGACAGCATCTTTGGTTGCGGTGTCTGCCACAGGATGCGTTGCCATGTCGAACAGCAAAAAGTTGCGCTTTTCAGTCCGTAAAATACCCTTGTCTACCAATCCCTTTGCGAGCCGTTCGCGGACCTGCTTCATCTGGAAGCCAATCTTCATCCAGTTCCAGGTCTCACCTGAGTGGATTTAGCGAACGTACTTGTGAGCATGCCACCATATGCATGTTGCTTTCACGTTGCACTTACCGCTGAGCAAGTCCACCCATTGTGAACAGCTCATTGGCTCATCACATGCCTTCATGACTTTCAATGCTTCGTCCAACAGCACCTCCCCCGTCATCTTCGAGCCGATCACTTCAAGAATCCGATCTTGCACTGCGAATCTCCGCCGACTTGGATCCTTGGTGACCGCTATCCGCTTCCGTAGCACGAGCTCGAGTAGAATGCAGCCACGCAGTGCGTATGAAATGTTGTCATTCCAGAAAGAAAGATACCCCTGTGAGCGCACCATCAGGAAGCAGATTAGCACATGGTGGACAAAGGCTGCGCATGGATGAATACGCACCGCTCTGTCCTTGAGTCCTAACAGAAGGATCTCCTCCATCAGAGTAAGGTGTGGGTGCTCGTTTGTCTCCTTGTCATCATTCAGGTCCCTTGGATCATAAGCGACTCTTCGACCCCGGTCGTCGGTGACAGTGATGCTCTGTCCACCCCCTCCAGATCGGCTGAAAGAGGCAATCCCTGGCGAATTCGGATTGCCTAGATCGCCATCCCGCCGCCGTGTTCGTGAGGACGATCCTACATCCCAGCTCGACCTGCTTTCTCCACCATTTTCCTGATGCACAGGTGTACTGGTGTGCGAGCGAGGTGGGGTATCTTCGTCCAGGTCAGCCACTGCTCCTGCAGCCCAGCTAGTCGACGGGGCAGCCGACGAACCGGGTACGCGCCGTCGTTGGAGGCCTCCTGTCCCAGATGCGCTCATACTGCCAAGTGTCTAAAGCCAGACGTCCCGAGGGTGCTGGATCGGTGGAGTCGGCAGAACTCTAGCACAACCAGTAGCACATGTCTGATCTATGGAAAGTATCACGTGGAGAACTGTTCGCGCCTAATTGATTCATCCATTTATTCCTTGCAATGTGTACTTGCATTTTGAAAACAAGGAGACGGAGGGTCTCATCAGGCACCAGACCGCAGGGGGGCGTAATGGCCATGGGTTTTTTGGATAAGTGGACCGCGGTGTCACTAACTCGTTGCTAACTGGGATCAACTCAATCAATGCAGGGAACAGTGTCGTGGACGACAGTCCTGCATGCTCTTCAGTCTTCGCCCTTTAGGCAGAATTCGAGAGAGAGACCAAGTGACAGACAGCCAGATCAGCCTTGATCGCGGGAACGCCGGGGAAGCGCCTTGATTGCAGTGCCATACATGGCCTGGAGGCATCTGCCGCATCTGTTTCAACCGCCATCGCTCATTCCCACGTGCTCGCACCCGACTCGCCGTACAAGCCTGCATAGATCCTTACGCGCGATGACTTCCCAATCCGAAATAAAGCGTATATTTTTTGGCGTCATGCAGCAATACGAAAAGGCGATTACTACTGGAGATGCTTTCTTCTATCCGTCAGAGGTCCATGTTCTGCACGAGAGTAGCACTGGCTTGCAAGTGCCGTGGATCCTACGCAATGTCCCTTCTCTCCTCGAGAAGCCGACGCCGAATGCGGTCAACCCTGGGGTTGGAGCGAGCGAAGGGCAGAAACGGGACGAGACGGGCTTACAACAGAACAAATCAGATCCATTTCTGCCGCCTTACGTGCCAAACTTGCTCGTGAAGGAATGCGATGAAGGCGTTATCCTCCTCAACAAGTTCTGTGTCGTCCCCAAGCATTTTCTCCTCATCACAAAAGGTTGGTACTGCAATTTTTGACTTTATTCATTCTTGCAACTGACTAAAGCCTTGCGGACCCAGATTTCGTTCCGCAAGACCTCCCTCCTCCACCCCCACTGCTCAGCTTAGCCTATCGAATCGTAACAGCACATCCCATGTCTGACGACAGTGAAATGCTTGCTTTTTTCAACTGTGGCTGGGACAGCGGGGCAAGCCAAAAGCATTGTCATTTACAGTGCATCGAAGTACGTAAGGATGATATGCAACAAAATGCGAATGCAACGGGTACGGACGAACACGACGAGGATGGTCTCATCCCCATTGAGAAGTTGTTGAACAAAATCGAGAAAGACGGGAAAGAGCACGGTGGGTGCTCAACAAAATTGCACACGAGAACGCATGCTGAATTTTCGAAGCTTCCTGCAGATGGTGTGTATGCCCTCCCAGTACCCTGGCAGCACTTTGTCGCGCTGCTTGACGCAGGCCAGGCGAAAAAAGCCGGTACAACGGAGCAATATGTCACGAATAAGCTTATGGGCCTTTTAGATGCAATGATTCAAGCCAAATATGCCCTTTCATCGGCGGCGATAGAATCGTCCGGCAAAGATCAGACCGAAAGGCAGGATGGCGGGTTGATGGGCTCGGGGCGCACGCCGAGCTTCAACTTGCTCGTCACGAGACGTGCGATGCACTTCATTCCGAGGCGAACAGAGGAGTACAAGCTCGAAGGCGAATGGCCAGTGGTGAACGGAAAACAGCTCGGGGTCATGAGCATCAATGCAATGGGTGAGTTGCCACCTGCCCGGCGTGCAAATCAATTCACTCTTATGATCATTCGCTCTCCACTCAGGTTTTGCTGGCATGCTGTTGGCAAAGCATGCGTCCGAGGTGGAGGCCATTCAGCGCATGCCGAGGGGAGTGGCCGCGATACTGTCCCATGTAGGGCTGCCACCGGCGCCGGAAATGAGCAATCACATTTGACGCTCGTCATCTCTCGATAAAATTGTTTTGCTGCGGTATCTGGATGCTTCATCGAGATGCTTGTGAAGAGGAATGTCACCTTGCACCGCGGGTCCTCAGCAGCGTTTCGCGCGTAAAAAAAGTTCATCGCCTGACTGATGGTTAGCACAAAGAGACCTCCCGCGACTGTCCGGATGTCGGATACCGCTTCTCCCGAAGCCGGCACCAACGTGTCAAGCTTTGCAGGGGAGAAGACAGCGTTGCCGGAGCGAGCGCCTTCAGCTCTGGTCTGACATGATAACGCCTGAGGATATGCCGACCGTCTGAAACGTGTGGAATCAGCATCAGTCCAGCAAAAGGGGTCAAGATGGCTAGAGCAATGACGGCGAGGTACGCCAGGCGCACGCTCGGATTTAAATTGTCAATGATCTCAAACAGCATAGGTCAGTCAATTGGTTGCTCATCCCGGTAGTCCTGAAACCAAGAGAAAAGCCAATCCGCTTGCTCATTTTTCCAAGGTACTGCAATCGAGCCAAGGACCACTGGGGCTATACAACGGGCAGAGATCTGCAGACGCGAGGAATCCGTATGATGTTCAAACCCCTCTGGGTCTTTTGAGCCAACTCACCAGGTACGCACGCAAGTTGCATGCAAGAGTGTAGTTCTTAAGTCTGTTTATTCTTACTCGACGTTCTGCGCTACCGCGCTGTCCGGGTTGATTATCAAGTGGTTGGCGTAAGTACTCCATGTCGTACTGAATGGAGGAAGACCTGTAGTCAACGCCTGACGAGTAACCTTCGTAGTCGTATCGCCTTACACGCATGAAGTGACGACCCAGATGACGCTGAGTCGGGAAGGCTAGCACGAAATACAAGCCAGTCTATGTGAAGGATCCAGCAGAGGTTTCATCTCGACCGCAACTCTTGGGGAGCATCCTTGCTGTTTCTCCCAGTGAACCACATGGACAAAGTCAGCAGTGCGGGGAGTGTCGAGATACTAGCACAAGTTTCCCACGCCTCCATCAGACGCTGAGAAAAGGGGCTTCCCACGTAAATCACCTTCAACGCTGCCGACACTCGCCGCTCTTCAGCGCTGCTGACATTGGGTATCCGAGTGGGCGTCCCTTCTGGGCCGCGAGTAAGAATGTAGCGTAGGGTTGGAGGGGAGGCCGTACAGCTCTGACTTGCGCATGCTGCCGTAAGACAGGCATGCGAGGCCAGCGCCTTGCGGAGTATCGCATGTGTGGAGATGACTCAAGGTGGGGCTGTCATCATCCCGCTCAGAGAGCTCGGCCACAAGGTGCGACCTTATGCAGGCTCGTGCCGTTGGATAGCCACGTGGTGGCGTGCACAGCGAGGTCCAGATTAGGGCGCAAACCCGCCTGTGGCGTTCGGGATATGAGCAACGTCTTCCCCCATTATAAAGACTTGAACCTCAGAGGTTGGGCTAAACCTTTTGATTGAGATTTCATTAAATCTATAGTAGAACCTATCTGACGAGGGTATACATTGACAAGAGCGACGGAGGTGCAACTGAACCACAACGTTGTTGCTGCTTCAGTACTCATCTGGAAGCTTGATGTTTGATGCTTGATGATGAAAGCAGAAAGCTTGTAAGCCAGAGTCATGTGCATGCATGTACTATCGCCAGGACAGGGTCAGCAGCCCTGCCCTACCTTGTTCGCAACGGGCACACGTGCTATATATATGACAGAGTGACAATCCTGGGGGTGGTGGAATGGTGAGTGGGCCAGTCGTCCCTCGTGCTGGCATATTTCGATTCAACGCTGCAAACTCTGGGTCTGCTTATCAGATTGGTGCACATTGGTCCGAGCTTGCCCAAGTAGACCGGTTCAACCTCGAGCCAATGAATCTGAATCGCATCGAGGTGTTGAACTCGTGGAGACAGGTTCAAATAATGCAGCCGAAAAGGTCAACTTCCTTGGGCAGCAAGCGAAAACATCAGAATAATCTGAGTAGAAAAGGCGGTAGAATGTACTTGCACCTCTGCAAAAAAAAACAAAGTAAAGGCATGGCCACAAGGCGAGTGTCTATTAGGGTTATGCACACGACGAGTGCGACGCACGGGCCTTCATGCGTTTGGCGGGCTCGGGTCTCGGGTCTCGGCCTCTCCGGGACGAAGGATGATCCAACTCGGACGGCTCGAAAGCAGTTTCAAGCTTGTTGGTATGAACAAAGCGACCCCGCTCAATGAGGCCTGTAAAAGACGGTCGCTGTCCAGCACACCCTCCTGCGCAACGTGCTGAAGGCAGGCTTTGTCAAATCTTCTCGTTCCTCTCCCCAAGAGCTAGAATGCACACCTGCCGTTGTTCGAGTCGCCCTAGACGATGTTGTTGAACCACGATGGCGACTATCGCCGTACTCTTCGCGGCCCTTGCCGGCCTCGGGTATGTCGCTGTTCCCCTTGTCAGGGACGTTGCCGGGATCGGCAGAGCAATCACCCCGACGAGAAACGGCAACTGCGTCAAGATCCAAAGTTTGTCGGGTTGCGAAGACTTTTGGATGCACCACGAGTCGGGCTTGCTGTATGCCGCCTGTTCAGCGGCCGAGGGCAAAAAGCATTGGTTCCCTGGCATGGCAAACTTGCATGCCGATCAAAGGACCCTCAACGACGCAGTGTACATCCTGGATACCAATTCAGACCTGAAGACCAACCCAAAAGTAACCAAAGTCAAGACGGAAGGATTCAGCGGCCTCAATGGCGATGGCACATTCAATCTGCATGGCATCAACGTTCACGTCATCCCCGCCGTATCCACTGACGAAAACCCTACCCTGCGGATCTTCTTGAACAATCACCGCCCTACGCTCGACGTCCAGGGCAATTTGATCGACAACACAAAGACCGGCGCCAATTCCACCATCGAGATCTTTGAGACAACGCTAGGGAGTGACAGCATGACCCACGTCCGCACTTGGGCCGATCCGCTTATCCACACGCCGAATCGTGTCGCTCCGGTAGATGCGGACGGCTTCTTGTACACGAATGATCACCAGAGAAAATCAGGAAAGCACGTACGTGTTGAGACAAGCGATTCGCAAGCGGCTCACTCCTTTTTTTGCTTACGCTGATTATATCTCCTCGGTAGCGCGACACGATCGAGACGCTGCATCCAGTCGCTAACGTGGGATACTGTGATCCTGCTGTTGGATGCAAGATCGTTTATTCTCCCAGCGCGTTGCCCAACGGCCTTGTCCGTCTGAGTCAGCATGCAAATCGATACCTCGTTCCCTACTCTGGCCGCCCACATCAAACGCTCTTTGACTTTGACCCTGCGTCCAAGGCATTGAATAAGGTCGTCGACATCCCCGTGGGCATGCCAAGCGATAATGTCAACATGGCCAGCAACGGTGACGCTTTCGCCGCCAGCTTCCCCAAGGTGTTCGACACGGCCGCAGTCCTTGCTGCTGGGGATCCGTACAACCGCAAAGCCCCAGGCACGGTCATACGTATCCCGGCAGCCGACCTGGCCTCAGCTGGCGCGGATGGCTGGCACATTGAAAAGTTCTACGAGGCAGACGGCAGCGATGTCAACGTGATTACCAACGCCAACTTGGACGTTGCCCGCAACTTACTCTACCTTTCCGGCCCCATCTCGCCGCATCTGAGCGTCTGCAGCGTCTGACTTGGCTGCAATGCGTCTCCACAGAGTAATTCAAAAGGTGAGAAATTGCGCCAAAGAAAAATACAGATCTTGAAAGAAAGAGAGAAATCAAATACAACGGTCTGTAAAAAGGACTGGAACCATGTAATTCGGGACACTACCAACCCCAGTCACCCATGCTCGCAAAATGCGAAAATCATTCTCCTCTCTTACCCAATGTTTAAAACGATGTAATTGCGTCTCTTTGCTGTTTTTGAGCAGAAACAAGGCTGTATACGGTAGTAAACTTGAGTGCAAGGACAGAGCACCCGCTGTGTGACTCCTCGCAGACGAATGCAAGGTGATCCATGACGTTGAGATCAAGGCATGGTCTCAGATGCACCAGGCGTTGATCCGCCAACTTGGTCACATTTGGTTGCATTCCCGCCCCTCACTTGAGGGAGACGTTGCTTGAAACTTTGACAGAATCAAGATCGACAAGGTAACTATGAGCCGCCTTGTGGCTGTTCCACTCCAGGAAGGCGGGGACGGTGTACACGAAAGGACGGAGGCTAACGAACCCCCCCCCCCCAAAGAAATTAACAAACGAAATGGATATTCCGAGGTCACTTGTTAGGGTTGCTGCTTCTGCGCATGCTTTCAACGAGGGGGTGTTCGGGAAGTGTGGAGCTCGGAACTCGGAATTCGGAATCACGTCCAGAAATTTCGCTCCCTTCGCTCCTACTCTCGCCCCCCAAGGAGCGTTGCTGTCCGAGAAGTACAAGGTTGGCCTTGTTGCTGTCGCGCATGGCTATAACCCGACATGCTGTTCCGTGTGCGGGAGGACCATTAGCCACAGTTGGTACTGAAAACAACCCAAGAAACGGCAGTCATCATACCCTCTTGAGCTGCGCAATGTCGGTAGCGTCGACCTCCAAAAAGCGAAAAGTAAACGCCATTAGCGGCGGTACAGCAGCCTCCATGACCAGCGGCAGCAGCGTCCCTTCTGCATCAGAGCAGCAATCTGCGAGTGCGTCTCGTCTGATGCGCTTCACGGGACATGCCTACTTGCGACAAAGAATCGTTCTTTCGGTGTTGTCTGGGCGTCCAATTCGAATAGACAAGATCCGAGCATCGTCGTCGTTCACAGAGCCCGGTCTTTCCAATTACGAGGCATCATTTCTGCGTCTCATCGAGAAGATCACTAACGGCAGCAAAGTGGAGATTGGGTACACCGGTACTTCCATCTTCCTAAAGCCGGGGATTGTAAGCGGTGGAAAGGTGACGCACGACTGTGGGGCGGACAAGAGCATCAGCTGGTATCTAGAGTGGATTATCTGCCTTGCGCCTTTTGCCAAGCGTGAGCTCCACCTCACCTTAAAAGGCATCACGACGCACTATAACGAGCTTGGGGTAAGAGCACGATCATCAAATTTTCTGTAAAATGATCATCAGGTACTGACCACTCTCCCTTCGTGAAAGGCGGATATTCTCCGCACTGTCACTCTGCCGCACTTGCAACTCTTCATGCCGACCGAGCTTTCCTCCCTCTCTTCTCCCCTTGAACTTCGCATCCTCAAACGAGGAGCACCCCCGCTTGGTGGTGGCGAGGTGTTCTTTTGTTGTCCACTCCTACCTTCAACGGGAGGTACGGGATCGGGAGGGTCATCGGCGGGTGGCATGATTAGGAGCTTGAACTTTACGCAGCCTGGTCGCGTACGACGAATACGAGGTATCGCTAGCGCTACGCGCGTCAGCCCGCAAATGGCAAATCGCATGATCGATAGTGCCAGGGGTGTCCTCAATAGATACATTCCGGATTTGTACCTCTTTGCAGATGTGTTCAAGGGTGATGAAAGCGGCAAGTGAGTATGCATGTCGCTGTAAAGATGGCTATTCTGTTGATTGTCGCATCTCTTTGTGCCGTCCAGATCACCAGGCTACGCGTTATCCCTTGTTGCAACCTCCACAACAGGTGTTCTGCACTGCGCAGAAGCGCTTTCCAATCCTTCATCCTCAGAACAGTCCCTATCCACGCCCGAAGAAGTTGCACTCAGTGCTTCCCGCGCTCTCTTGACGGAAATTGCTAGCCGGGGCTGCATAGACCGTGCACACCAAGCGATGGTCCTCCTTCTGATGGCCGTAGGACCGGAGGACGTGAGCAAGGTGCGGATGGGCCGTCTCACGGCGAATGCGGTGCAAATGCTCCGGGACATACAAGATACCTTAGGAGTCAGGTTCAAGATCAAGGATGCTGATGCGGAGCAAGGGAAGAAGAGGGCGAAGAGTGTTGTGCATGCCGAAAACGCCGAGCCGAGTGAAACTAAAGTGGAGGTGGAAGGGGACGAAGTGATACTAAGCTGCTTTGGTGTTGCGGTCCGGGGCGCTCGCAAGGTTGGGTGAGGAGGCCGCAGGGGTATGCAACTCTGCAATGTATTCTGCTGGTTGCTGCAAGTCTTCGCTATCCTACATGTCTAGAGTTAATGCACCTATTACACTTTACTGACGAACCCTGAGTCTATGGCCCAAATGCCCCTTTCAATGTGGACGGCCCTGATGCTGTTCCCACAAGCGGACGCGTTGGCTCTGCCTCGTCGTCTTCGTCATCCTCGACCACGTCTGCGTCTCGCTCGCCGAAGACCAGCTCGTTCCGGGCAGCGCTAGTGCTCCGTGCCGCGCTTTTCGACAAGGCCACAGCCGCAGCCTGGGCCTCTAGCCGGTCCTTCTTTCGCTCCTCAGCTTTTCGATTTGCGACGCTGTTGCTGAACATGGGCAGCAAATAGCGCTCATCGATGCGCTGGAACCATTGACCATCGCGCATGATGAGGCCTGCCCGGCCCAGCAGCTGTCGCGCGGATGCAGAGCCTATGCCGCTGCGGGCCTCTTCAAGATCTAGCGGGCCGATTGCACTACTCGACGCTCGTGACGCCACGGTGGGTGCTGCTGCAGCTGTTCCTTCCGCTGTTGGCGAAGCACCGAAGTGCGCCGGGAGCACTTCACCAGAATGAGATGAAGACATGTCCTCGTCGTCATCAAGCTCGTAATGTGAAAAGTCGGTCATGTCAGCCGGCGCAGTGGCGAGCACGCGGCCACTAGCCTGCCACCCATATGAGAGCGGTGATGCAATTTGGCTTCCGCCGTGACCGGTGTGGATGTCGTCCGTGCTGACATTGTCCTTGAAGCTTGCCCGCAATGGTCTTGCGCTTTCTCGATCTTCCCATTGGCTGCGCCTGACGCCGCTGGTGGTCCTGCTCATTTGGGCGCGGCGATACGGTGCGCGGCGCCGCTGGGTGCCAGCCGAGCCCACAACGGAGCGCATGCTGTGCGTATCACTGCCCCCATATTCATCTTCGTCCGAAGAATCCCCATCGTCCTGCACGCCGGTGCGGATGCCGAGAATTTCGAGCATCTGCGCTGTCGTGCCACCAAACATGATGACGGTAAGCACGACGGCGACGAGGACGGTGGTCTGGAGCGGGATAGCATTCGTGCCTTCGATGCCTGCGCTCAGCGCAAAGCCAACCGCGCCGCGCAGACCAGCCCAGAAGAGCATGATCTGGTACTCGCGCGGAAGCTCTTCCTTCCCTGGTGTGCGGGCTGCGGCGCCGGTCCGCCGTCTGTTACGAGCGCGTCGGATGGCATTCACGATGCCTGCAATCGGAAAGACGGCGCAGTAGCGCGAAACGACGACGGCCACTACGGTGATGATGATGAACAGCGGCTTGTACACTAACTCGTCTTGCGTAAAGAGACTGAGGCCAAGGTAGATAAAGATAAAGTTCTCTGACAGCTGCATTTTTAAGAGTGTTAGCGAAGCGCGGAGAGATCAAATTGCGCATATATCGGCTCACGTTAGCTAGCGTCTGGAAAATGTATTTTGTTGTCTTTTGCGTTCGGGTCGACATGTTGTGGTATGCGTAGTGTTTGAGTGTGATACCGCAGAAGAGCAATGATACAATTCCTGGCGAAAGGAGGAAGCACAGTCAGTCAGTTTTTGTGGAAAAAAAGTAACCAGCTTGCATGCTCACCACTCATGGTAACACTGTTGCTGAAAAAGTAGCTCGTGTACGCTATCAAGAAAACAAGACAACTCTCCAAAGCTGGGTAGTAACTCAATCTAGAGTGTTTGAGCATCAGCGAGCACCCTAGTCCGAAGCAGATGCCGAGGGCCATGCTGAGCGTAAAAATGACGATGAAGAGCCCGAACCCATGGAAGATGGAGAGTGCCGAGATGGTCTTGCCTCGGAAGGTGCTCAGCGTGTCGAACATGACGATGGACACCGCGTCATTCAGAATGCTTTCCCCGAAAATGACGCTGTAGAGCTGCGGGTCGACCTTGTATGTGTTGAAGATCGCGAGAATTGTGACAGGATCGGTGGCGCTAAGCGTCGAGCCAAAAATGAGGCACTCGAGGAAGGAGAGGGAGAGTGACTCAAGTTGCAGAAGCGACCAGATGTAGACGATCGCGCCGATGACAATCGCGCTGATGAAAGTGCCTGCGAACGCAAAGCAGAGGATAACCCAAAAATTGCGGAAGAAGTTTTCCTGCGCGGCATACAGAAGCTCGAGTAAATCCAAGCTATTTTGGCCAAGTTGAAGATTGGGCGAGGTCACTCACCTGCCTCAGGTCATAACCGCTCGCAAGGATGATGGGTGGCAGCAATACATTGAGCATTATAGTATTGCTGAAGCGTAGCATCTTCTGCACTTGCTCGCCGGGCCCGATCCTCAAGATGAGGCCGACAAACATGCCAGCGAAGAGCCCGACAATGGTTTCGTGCACAGCGGTGATCTTCTTGACTTTGAGGTAGTACGAGGTCCAGAAGGAGCCAATGAGGAGCATCAACACGAGAAATAGCGCCAATGAGGAGAACCGCTCGTTTTGCTCCGCCGCTGGCGGTACCGGCGGGTCTGGTACTGTCGAGGGTGGAGGGTCCATGTACGTAGCGTTGATCATCTGAGTGAGGGCTGTGGTAAGGAGACCTGCTGTGGTCCTTGGCGTGACATTTCTGGAGAAGTTCAATGGGTTGAACGTCGAGATGTTCGAGGGTGCGAGTACGCCAGTGACTCCAGTCGCCATCTTTGGCGAAATGGCAGATGCCTGCCCGCTGTCCGAGCCTGCAATGTGAGTTCTGCTTGCTACAGTTGATTACTGCTCATCCGTGTCGCAAGAGACCCATCTGTTCTCTTCCGCTGCTGCCAGATCAAGCAGATGTGACTAAACTCCGCCTTGATATCGATCAAGCGAGAGATAGCCAATCATAGGAGTCTGTAGCCGTACCTCGCGCAGTCTTGTCGTCTGTGGGGAATTGGGATCCGTATCGCTGTGCTCCTCACCCCTTTTCCTTCCAGACTACTGCAGATTGTTGCGGGCCAGGGCTCGCAGTAATTTTCGGGTTCCAGCACTCTACTTGAAGACAAGTCTTCTATCGAAGCAAAGGCAGGTCCATCTGTCCATTGCCAGCGCCGAGCGAGCTCATGGTTACCTCGTGGGAACAAGAGAAAGAGGAGCAGAAAGGTTGTCATCGTTGTTGTCGCCTCGCATCACATTCACCGAAGTGAGCGACTGACAGATTGTGGCGCGAACTACACACATGCAACCCTAACTCTGCCATTGATCCACTGCGGTAAACGAAAGTAATTAGGGTTGTGGTCGTTGTCGCAAACGCGTCGCGTACTCGACAAAAGGTCGCGTTTATAGGTTCCCCAGGATGGTCCTCGTGATGATAGTCTTAACCTCGATCTCGTTGCCAATCAGCCCATGCTCAAGTGTCTGCCACGGAGGCGCACAGCAGGCCTAGACGAGCTTCCGTGCAATAAGAAAGCGACGATCGAAGGCAGAACGCAGCGGCAAAAATGCAGTTCAGCGACAAGCAGAACGGTGTCGACCTGCAGGTCGTCCACGGGCCTGGTGCGACCTACGTCAAGCACCCCACGCGCGGCTGCCCCATCGAGTACGTGTTAAATCTCAACCGGAGGGATGACTAGGCTCGGAGAACTGAGTCTTACCATCTTTACCCTTGCTACAGCATCGTGCTGACTGGCGGCGATGACTACCTGGTCCGTGCTTTGCCGAGCCTGGGGAACGATGACTCCTTCACACCTGTCACGATGGAAGAGGCAACGATGCAGATCAGCTGGATTGACGTGGACTCATACTTTATCATCACGTCTTCCGAAGATGGTTGCGTGCGCGTCTACACGATCAACATTGAGCCATCCACTGGGGAGAGCGTATGGGTCATGGACTCACTTCTGACGCGCTCCACCCTGCCGGTCCGCTGCGCCGCCATCGAACGCAACTATCCCACGGGAAAGGCTCCGCGCATCGCCGTCGCCAGCGATGAGCTCATCGTCAAAGTGATCAACCTGGAAGATCCATTAAATGTTGATCTCCTCACGGGACACATGCGTTCGGTTCGGCACTGCGCTTGGAGCCCCACCGCTCCGATCCTCCTGACCTCCGGCTGCGATGGCATTGTGCGAGTTTGGGACATGGGAACTAACGGTGAAGCATGCGAGCCAATCTGCACGCAGATAATTAAGGATCTCCTCGTCACTACGCGCGCAACGGACACGGAACGCGCGACGCAGACACTTTGGCATCCTACCGGCAAGTTCTTCCTCATCCCCGGCAAGACAAACGAGATTATCATCATGGGCCCGTCCGCCACGAACCCTGGGCAGTGGGAGCGCAAGCAGACATTCAACGGCCACTCGCCTACCATCGACCCGCCTGTCGGCGCGGTGACCGCCATGGACTTTAGCCCGAACGGACGCTACCTCGCAACTGCTACCGCTGGCAACGGGCAAGTCACTGTGTGGGACACGGCGACTCGTGCACCCATCAAGCGCAGACTTTCAGAGGCCAACGTTACCAGCATCAGCTGGAATATGCGCAGAAACGCGCTCTGCTGGACCGATCTTGGCGGATCGTTGTACAGGTGGGAGGACGTGATCAGTCCCGGAAGCGCCAGCCCGTGCGATCTGCTCCCTGGGCAGGAGGCCAACATCCGCATGCATCCGTCTGTCGAGGAAGAGGAGGCGCTAGCGCCTCAGGTGCACCGTGAGAGCAAACGATTGGTTGACATGAATGCCGCTGGCGCCGACCTGGGGCATGACGATGCCGTCAGCGACGACAACGACGATGACGATATGGTCTCCCTTGTCGATTTCGTCGTCGACGATGCCGGTGGCGATTACGCTCGCGATCTGGAGCGTGAGCGTCTCCAGCGTCATGCTGGACGCTTGAAAAGTGGTAAGAGCATGAGTGGGCTAATGGTCCAGGGTACCCCGAGTCAACCTGCTTTCCAAGTCACTTCTACACCCATGCGCAGTCAGCGGCGCTTTCTTGCCTTCAACACGCTCGGCACGCTCATCGCGGTGGACCAAGACAACCATCAAAGCATCCTATTTGAATCATATGACACTGCGGCTCGGCGCAATTACCGCATTCAGGACCAGCACAAATTTAGCATGGCCTCGCTCGCTTCTCACGGGGCGCTTTTCGCATGCGAGGAGAATGAGCGCGATCGCCTGGCCAGCACCGTTTTCTTCAAGCCTTTTGACAATTTGTGGGGTGCCTACTCTACCGAATGGAGCTTCGATCTGCCAAAAGGCGAGAGCGCCGTCTGCGTCGCCATGAGTGGGCCTTGCGGAAAGCCAGAAGAGGAGGAGAATGCAAGCGATGCTGCATCCACGGCTGCGCTGGTAGCAACGAGTGCCGGCTACGTGCGCATCTTCAGTGCTTCCGGTCTGCAACGTTTCATCTGGCATCTCGGCGCATCTGTCGTCACGATGGTCGCTGGCAGCCACACAGCCATGATTGTCACACGCGGACCCGGTGCGGCGCTGGGAGGATACCAGAATCTCAACTACACGCTCTTGGACATGCAGACGCTCGCAACTGTGAATCACGGTTCGCTGCCCCTGCCCAAAGACACCACTTTGCAGTGGGCAGGCTTCAACGAGTATGACACACCAGCCATTTTCGACTCTCGGGGAGTGTTGAGCGTTCTCGACGGCTCACGCTCTGGTCCCAACGCCAAATGGGTGCCGTCGCTGGACGTCAGGAGCATGCCGGAGGCACCAAGTACTGCAGAGCTCAAGTATTGGCCCGTCAGTGTCGTCTCCAACAAGCTGCTCGTGATCATGTTGAAAGGAGCAATGACAATGCCGGATGCAGCAGCAGCACGTCCGCTTGTGCAGGAACTCGACCTTGCGCTACCCGTTTTAGACAACACTTCGCCGACAAGCCGACATGAGGAAGCATGGTTGCGTCAGGCATTGCTCGCATCGATGGTCCGCTCGCGGCCACCTGCGCTGCTCGATGCCGAGTTGAATCCAGACGCCATCGAGCAGAATGCAGACAAGGCTCTGTTGCAGCTGATCCAGCTCAGCTGCAAGTCCGACAAGCACAAGAAGGCCATAGACGCTGCTCGCGAACTTCACACGACACGTACGCTAGATGCGGCGTTGAAGATTGCGCAGTACTTTGGCCTAGCCAGCTTGGCGGATCGCATGGAGGGGCTGCGCGAATTTGTGGAGACGAGAAAGGAGCGCGTCGAGGAGGCTGGGCATGCATATTCTTCCGGTATCGTCATTGCTGCACCGCGCATTCTCGTGCCCGAAAGCCAGGAGAGCCGTGCAGCTGCCAAACAAGCACTGACGGAGGACTTTGCTCCGCGCGCTCCAAAAGTGACAAGGCGTGGCTTCGGTGGAGGATTCACGGCTGCGAGCAGCAGCCTGGCTTCAGCTGCTGCTGCTGCTGCAGCTACTAGCTCTTTCCGCTCCTCGCCTGCATTTTCGGTAGCAACAACTGGCAGCAGCACAAAGCTAACGCTTAAAACGGAGATCGAGATGGAGGAGCGCGCGCTGGCTGAAGCAGAGGCTCAAGAGGCGGTTCGCACCCTGCAGGCGGACAGGTCCGCCAATGAGAATCAGGAGGCCGAGTCAATGGAAGGAGAGCATCAAGTTGGCAGGCTCGGCAAGCGCAAGATCGGCGAAGACTTTGTGCTCCCGGCAAAGAAATCCAGTGAGTCGATTAGGTACATGACACATCCTGCCACTCATCTATTGACGCATGCCTGCACTTGCCATCCAGACAATCCCTTTTTGACGAACAAGCCAGCAAACCCGTTCGCCAAGACTGCCAGTGGCTCTCACCGCGAACGAAGCATGCACAAAAGCAACAGCTTCTTTGACCGCGTTGACGCCGTCGAAGGGACCGGCATGACGATCGCGGAGAGAGCCAGGAAGCAATCGACGCTGTTTGGCTTTGCTTCTTCCAAGGTGCAAAAGAAGAAGCCAGACGCAAACAAGCAGCAGTCAACAAGTCCTGCAGCTACACCTGCTTTTGCTGATACGCAGCTGATGGATGATGTGGAAGGCACAATGAAAAGCAACAAGAAAGCAGCAGGAATATGGGAGGACGCAGAGGACCAGGTCTGGGAGAAGGAGATTGCCGAGGAGGAAAGCCTACGATTGACGCTGCAAGCTGCACGGCGGATGGAGCATGAGAGTGTCGCGCTCGAGGAGACGCAGCTGACGGGTGCTGCTGACGAGACGCAGAACGAACAAATGCAGGAAGAGGGCGACAAGGTCAATGCTGCCGGATTAACACCGATGAGACCAACAGGCGGTGAACGCGACGTCCACGGCGAGCACGCGGACGAGGATGAGACCAACACGGCGCGCTTTAGTGAGTAGCTCAGTCGTCCGGCAAGTTGAATACGGTCTCACGTTAGGGTGAGCTGACATGACCGCCCTCCACCGTGTGTGCCTCTCCAGAACTCGAAGCCTTCCGAGCACCAGCCATCAGTCCAGCTGCGTAGAAGTAAAACGTTAACATCATATAAACCGCGACCGCACACACTAATGTACTTTACCGAGCAAACGACGCAACATTCTACAACATGTAGACTGCACATGCGCTACTTGGGACAAACACTGTGAATCATATCATAAGCATTCGCAACCCACGTAGTATGCATTTGCGTTACCTCCAGCATTTTGGCAGATCTGGTCTTGTTTCCAGGGGCTAGACAGACGGTTCCCCGACCTACCCTTGAAAGCGCATATGCGCCCAACTTAATGAGGGAAGGCCACAATAGAATCCCATTCAGCTTGTGTTCTTCTGTCAGATATCACTCTAAGTGTGCATCGTATCAATACTCGTGACACCCATGCTTGCCCGTTGGCATCAGTCGTGACTGAAGAAGAGGACGAGCGGGAGGACTTGGGACAAAGATGGTGATAGGATGACTTTCTTCGACTGGCAGGCATAGAAGATGGGTGAACTGCTGCCTTGGCCAGCAGTCCACTTCACCGGGATTTCCGATCGCTGCAGTTCCAGCTTCGACCTGTCCTCAATACGATCCAATTCGCGGGCCTGCGCTCGTCCCACGCCGCCCATGGGCCTTCTTCGTACCTCTCCGTGTGGCTGTGCTTGATTGCAAACACTAAACAAGAGCGACTATCTTTGGGCGGTTTCTATGCACAACATATACCAAGTCTGCGAGATCAAGCACGTCTTCGGCCTGGCGCAACCCAAGTTCATCGTCTGCGATGAGGAGCATCTAACCAAGCTCTTCAGCGCCTGCTACCGTAAAAGCCAGCTGTTTGCCATCTCGCCTCCGAAGGTGCAAGCCCGACGCTCAGCGGAGGGCAGAAAGGCAAAGCTGACCACGCTACCGAAACTGAACTAGGACGCTTAGTACGTCCGTACCTTGCTTGGCTCTCTCCTAAGCAAATCTAATCACTTTCTGACCTGTCTCCCCCTCAAAGCCACTCATTCTCGCCCGGAATGGCAGGCCCTCCAAAGCCTCTGTGTGTCGCCCCGTAACATGGCCTGCCTGCTCCAAAGCCTCAATAGGACCCGCAAGGTCTACGACAGCAAACCCTCGAGGTCGATCAAGTTCATGCCCATGTTTCACCCGGCTGGCCTGGTGATTGGCATGATCACCTTCTGAGGCTACCCAACTTCCCCATGCCTGCGTACACTTCAGGCTTGGCTTGAAATATTTCTTTGACGCCTTGAAGGGTCATTTATTCATCTGCTTCGCTTTGCGCTCCATTCGCACGTGCCCTCACACCATCAGGGATCTCAGAGATATCCATCACCTCGCGCCATTCGGCCCCTAGAAATAGGCCGACGTCATCGAGAAAGAACATATGCTGCGGCTATCGAGCTGTCTGCCCTCGCCCTGCTCAATCCATTGCCGCTGAGAAAAGATGAATTCATTCGGATGAAGTACGTCAACTTAAAAACTTTCAATGAGTTCCTCGAGATGCACTGTGTGTGCAAGATGTGCGTACAATACGAGTTTCCCTGGTTTGACGGCGAGATTTATCACATTTTTCAACTGATTTCGTGCCGTCTTTCGACCGCTGAAAACCTCGAAGCAGCCTTGCAGCAGCGCTTCTCCGACAAGGTCGGTGTGCCAGTCACGCAAAGCTACAGTATGACCAAAACAACGGTAGGTATGTCTCTGGGTACGGATGCTGCCGTAGGAAGCAACGGGTTCCTCGCTTCTGGTTTGAAAGGAAGGGTGATCGATCCAGATGCGGGCAAAGATGTTCCGCAAAGCGGGGTGGGTGACTTGCACGTCCCTGGGCCTCTGCATCCAGCCGGGTCAGCGTGACCCTAGGTGAAAACGGGGACGGAGAAAGTCTCGGCCCTTTATGTCGTTCCCCTTCCAACGCAGAGAATCGTCAAAGGCTACTTCAAGAACCCCAAAGCGACCCGCAGAAGCCATTTTGTCAAGATTCTGGTTGAGGTGAGCGATATCGTGGATATTGACAAAAATGCCAACGATTGTGTCTTTGGCTCGGTTCAAGGAACTGCTTAAGGTCAGAGGCTTCCAAAGTCGCATCAGCTGAGCTTGAGAACATCTTGAAGAGTCACCCGAAAGTACGCCTACTAGGCATCTTTGGCGTCTAGAATCCGCAGCAAGCGCCGGAATTCGTAAGTTGCACTTGTGAGTTGCAGACCGAACAGATGTCGTTCTTAAAAGTGCAGTCTGATCAGTTGCTCGATTTCGCCCACTAACGCCGTCACTTCAGCCACAAGTATATGTGGACCTCATTCAGCCCGTTGATAGCGACACTTCGGCACTGGAAGCGGAGATCGGTGAAATTGTCAACAAGGAGATTCCAGGATCGAAGCATTTGCGCGCTGGTGTCAGGATTGTGAAGGCTGTTCAAACTATGTGAGCGCCACATAGCGACGTGGAAGTGCAGCGGTCATATCTCTCGGCGGCTTGGTTGCTGAACGATACATATCGTCTCGCCTCACCCTCTCATTGTGCTGCAGGCCCACCGGAAAGAGCATCCGGAGGGGGCTAGGCCTGCTGTCGAGGAATGTTATGCAAGGCATTCCAAGTTTTGAAGAAGCAATTACAAACCTCATCAGTCCTTTCTGTATTTATGTGCTTAATTCTTCCTCTCTCCTTTAGAACCTTATCAGGAAACGCTGTGCCCTCTGCAATTCAATCGCGCATGACAAACGCCCGGACGATTCTTAAAGTGACTTTCTTGCTCAGTTGGTCATGTATTCCACGACAAGATGGTTACAGCGGTGCAAAGACCTGTATGACGACAATTCGGATTTGACTGCCATGTCAATGACACTGGATGTGAAGGAAATTTGCGACGGAGACGATCGACTCACCGACTTTGCGGCTGCGTTATGTCCTATCTTGAGCGCGTCTAGTGGTGTGACTCCTTGTGCACCTTTTGGCCTGCAGCAGTTGTGTTGACACATGAGAAGAGGCGTCAGTCCCAAATTCGGAGCTAGCATAAGCGCTGAAGAAGAAACGACGCTTCCAGCAAATGTTCGATCGAGGACCTCGAGCGTATACCCCAACAGCGCCGAGTTGCACTTTTGAGACCTCGTGGCTGTGCCTGTCCAATCTGATTCTGCGATGTCCCTGCGGACCCAGCATACCGCATTCCACCTAGCGTGGGCGGCCGACAGGCACGTCTGCGCCCGATAGGCAAACGAAGCCGACTGGACCGGCTCGCAGCGAGAAGAGACTGGCTTGCCCGAAAAACAGCCCTTCGATCAAGCAGTTGGAGGTGCTTCGAGGGTGCCTTTAAGCCCCAGCCACTGTCCCGGTCTGCCAATGCCCTTGTTCGATTCTCGGGAACGCATCTTCGCGAATCTCTCGCAGTGCTGGTCCACGCCCTAACTCCCCTCCCGCCTTCTTCCTCCCTCCCGCACCAACAGGGTGGGTCACCAAAGGTTGACGCAGTGCCCACACTGGCAGCCTGCTCGTCTGCTTCCGTACTCCTTGCTTACCATATGGGTTGCGCGGATCCTTTGCATTTTCCCCGCTCTTGACCATCGAGTTTTGAAGAGCGTTGACGCCCCAGAAGACGATGCCGGACGCGACGATGAACGGGCCGAGCGGCTTCCAGATGGGGGTTGGGTATGCTTTGAAGCCGAGGAAAGCCATGATGATCGTTTCTTCTTCTTTTTCGCGAGCTGGCGTGGCTTCTCCGGAGATACCCTGGGATAATTGTGATGAAGAACGAAGGTAACGATGGTGAGAGGAAGAGCAGATGACCAGCACGAGGCAGAACCGCAAAGGAACTCGCTCTCACTTGTCTCGGAAGGAGCCGCTGGCGCTTCGGACGGGTAAACGGCGGGATTTACAAAACGCCTCCCTCCCATTCCCCCTCCCCACAAAAGCAGCACAATATCAAGAGGTGCGTGACGCGCAGGCCGCAGACTTAAGACGCTCACCCGATGGAGTCCATCCAAATGACCCAACATTCTGGTCAATTTACGAGGGTCCATACGAATGCTCACTTCGCAGGAATAAGCGCTCAAAGAGCTTTCCCCGGACCGAGACAAGGAGAGACGCCACGGTCAGGATGACGCTCGTGGACAGCGGCTCGGACGAGCTGCAGACCATCTGGTCGCTCGTCGCCGAGCTCTCCTCACAGCTCTCTGCCAACAAAGAGCTCTGCGTGTCGCTGCAGCAGCAAGCCGATCAGCTTAAGGGGCAGATTCATCACAACAACACCGGCTTCACCTTGCGCAGATTCAATGTCGACATCAGCAAGGAGAATTTCGAGAGCGAGCTCGAAAAGATCAACGTTGCTCTCGTTCGGGAAAACACTGCGTTGCAGCATGAAAATAAGCAGCTGAACCAGCTCCTGCGAGAACATGAGCAAACGCTTGAGTCAGTCATGGTCAAGTTCCGCAACTTTTCAGTAAGCACCAAGCTGCCGGGCGTAAAATCTCGGATTGACGGACGCTTAGCTGACTTGAAGCTTCCATCTGCCGGATAGCACTCAACACAGCATCACATTCTCGAGCTGACGCAGCACTACGAAGGATTGTTGTCTACGCAATCGTACAATCAGGCATCTTCGTCGCTGCGCGCTACGACAGCGTCCTCTTCTACACTCACTCACTTGGGTGATCTAGTACGGCGAGCGCTTCGTGTCATTGACGGTGAAGTCGACGACATGGAGGATGAGGATGACTTGTATGAGCCAGAGTTCGAGGACGAGGACGAGGGCGAAGGCGGCGAGGCGGACGGTGTCTCAGGAGACGAAGCCATCCATGGAGAGGATTCGAAAAGCGTCAAGATTTCAAGCAGCCGGCTTGGCCCATGCGCACTCGGGCAAAGTGCAACTTCTTCCGGGGGGAGCACAGGCAGCAAAGCAGCCGTATCATCGGCTCGCCGATCCCATCGCTCAACCGGGACGCGGCTGGCGCCCTCGAACTATCGTGTCGCCACTGATCCGCGCTTCTACGGCTCCGGTGGTTACTTTGGCAAGTGGGGCGATCCCAACGCTTTGCGTGCTGATGCTGCCCTGGAGGCGATGGCGGAAGAAGAAAAGCTGCGCAGCGAAAATGAGATGCTGAGGAAGTTACTGCTGGTTGCTGAAGAGCCTCCGCTGCCACCACCACTACCCGCTGCCTCACACGAGGATACTGTGCTTCCCACAGGCATCATTTCCGGTGGCATGCCTGGCTCCGAGAAGCTCAGTCTCGGCCTACCGAGGGGCAAAATGAACAAGGAGAGGCAGCAGGAATCGGATGGTGGCAGCAAAAACCCGAGTGGAGGAAGCAGCTCGAGCGATGTACCTGGAACAGGGAGCTTAGCAGCATCTATACCCCCAATCTCTACACTTTTGCGAACGACGCCCCCATCTGCACTTTCCCCGACCAGTTCGGGCATTACTGTGTCAACATCACCGACGGGCCTCCGGCCAATCCGCACTCTCCCGCTCCAATCGCTCAAACGCCCCCCAATGGATGGCTACCTGGCAGAAAACCAGAGTCTGCCCTACACGTCACCGCCGAACAGCTCGTTCGATAATGCGTCGCAACAGCAGCAAGGTGGCACGTCGGCAAGCACGCTCCCTCCTTTTAGCATCGATATTAATTTGGCGAGTGGTGGCGGTGACGACGAGATCGGGTCGATGCTGGAGGGTCCTTCGTCGCCGATCAGGACGCGGGAAGACACACGACCGACCGTCCGGATGGGTGCCCTGTCGCTTACGCGCTGGACCGGTGATGACGATTCTCGATCGATAGGCCAGGGCGCCGGCGCTGGCGGAGTCAACAACAAGCGATCGTCAAGCGCGCTCTTTGGAGAGACTGATGATGAAGGCGAGGCAGCACATGACCCTAGACTGGACGTAGGGCTGGGCAATGAATTGCACGCCAATAGTGGCTTCAGGCGCTTCGATGACGAGCACGACGAGCCTTTCACCTCGGGCTCTCGGCATCTAGGCAGCTATGAGATGACGCGCGACGAAGCCAGTTCATCACGATTCGGCGTGGAGAGTCTTGGCCCGCCTGGCGGCCTCACCCGCGTCGACATTCCCGCCGACCAACACAGCAGTGCGATAGACGACGGCGATAGCGTGGCGGTGGGCTGTGAGGGCAATGCTTCGCAACGAAAAGGAGACGCGGACCACCTGCTGCCGAGCGAGCCACCTGCGCATCAGTTTCAGACGATCTCCCTCGATGACAACGAAGATGAGCCACTACCGAGTGCGACGGCGGATAACCTGTCTGGTCCGTCGACAGCAACGCCGTTGGCAACAGAGGATAGAGGCGATATTACAGACGAGACGCCAGGGTCTGGGCCCGCACCGTTGCCGGCTTCGCCAAGCGTAGGCGCAGACAGAAGCGCCGCGTCGCTACCAGTTGTAGGCGTTCCTGGCGAAGCGACGGGCGCTGTATCAGCATCTAACGAAGCAGAGGACATGAGCGACAGTGGGCCTGGGGGTGGCAGCGGTAGCAAGCAGATACTCATAGAGCCAGAAACGGCCGGCGAGCTGGAACAGGAAGCAGAGGATAGTGAGGACCCGCTCGCTGCTGCTGCTGCTGCCATGGCTGGACATGAGGCGCCTGCGGCGGAAGCGCTGCATTCTGACGGGCCTGCAGCCGCCGGTGCTCCAGCCGAGGTTGCGACGGAAGACAAGAGCAGCACCGATGGCGACGATGAGGTTGCCAGCATCGGCGAACTGGGCCTCAGCCTCGGGCCTGAGGACGTCGAGATTGTTACACCTGTCAAAGCTGTCGATGAGACAAAGGCCCAAGAGGCGTGATGCGCTCACTGTCCTGTACTTTGCCACCAAGTCGTCATTTTGCGCTTGATCATATTGCGCAGTAACGCTCACAATCGACGGTGCATGTTCAGAAAGCAGCCCAGTGTTCGTGGCACATGAGCGCCAGGGAGACTACATGGGCATGTCGCTCGAGCTAGCTAGCAGGCTCGTTCTGTTTGCGCTTGGGAATGTGCGGATGACCAGTCAAAATGAGTTGGTATGAGCTGCAATTCGATTCGGAACGGAAATTCGGCCGAGAGCTGGAAAGGCGATTGCCAGGTGAAACCATGCTATGAAAACGGTCCTAATTGCACCCATGTGTGCCGAAACGAGATGCTACGGGTATCGTGAACTGGATGCCGGGGGCTGATGCGTGGATGAACGGCGCGCAAAGCGATACGCTCCGCTTAAGCGGTGGTGGTAGGCGCGGGCGCGGGCGCCTCCGCCTCTGTCTCTGCGGCAGATGCATCCGTGGCGACAGCAGCAGGAGCGGCCGCCGCTTCGTTGCCGGCAGAAACAGGAGCGGCTTCGCTTCCCGCAGCTGGAGCTGCCGTTGGAGCGGGAGCTGCGGGTGTGGTCGTCTTTGACGGTTGCGAGGCTGTCAGCCTTTTGACGACATCCTTGGCCTTGTCGACGTGGCCGCCGCTGTGAATGCAAAAAGAAAGCCAGTCCCGGTGTCAGTCTTACAATATAGCAAAGCAAGCTGAGTGACCGGCCCGAGTTCTCTCACAAGTCCAGTGCGCTGGAAAAGACGTGCGCAATCTTGCCTTCCTTGTCGACGACAAAGGTGACTCTGCCAGGGATGAGGCCAAACAGCTGTTTCTTGACCTTGAACGCCTTTTGTGCTTCACCGTCCTTGTCTGTGAGCAGGCTAAACTGAAGCTTCTGCTTCTGCCTGAAGCTGGTGTGCGACTCCTGGTCTCCCTTGCTGATGCCGACGAGAGCGGCAGCGCCTACCGAGAGGAAGTCGTCGTAGCCGTCGCGAAAGCGGCAGACCTCCTTCGTGCAGCCGTACGAGTGGTCTTCCGGGTAAAAAAAGACGACGACAGGGCCCTTGTCGAGCCAGAGCGTAGAGAGCTGGACCGATGTGCCATCTTCGTTAGGCAGCGTCACGTCCGGCGCTTCGTCGCCGACTTTAAGGCCAGACATCGTTGGGATTGTGCTCTCTCGGGAGGACTTTGGGCCCTATTAGTTGTGCGGCCCCGTTGCAGCTGGCGGCGGTGGTAAAGGCGTGTTGTAAGGTGGCTCGTGCTTGACACAGAGAGAGGGTCCCAAGAAAGTAAGGATGTGCCCCAACAAGATCTGGTCACTGGAGGTTGTCAGAGAGAGCTAATAAAGGGTCGCCATATCTCTTCATCCTTCATACCTCACCGGTTTTGTTTGCTTGCCATGACGACTGGCCCGCCCATGGTTGGGGCACGGGCCACTCAAGACTGAACTTGGATTGGAAAACGAGTCACGTGACTTGAAGATTTGCATTGCAGTTGGACGCGACGCGATGCCGGCCGGTCATTGGCAGCCTTTGGGGAGCATCGCACACTTTCTTTGCATGGTGATGGATTCAGACTTGGAAGCAGGTTGCGACATGGGACGCGACGCATCGGCGCCTGTACAGCATGAAAACGGGCCTTTCCCTCGAGGTTATGGGCGCATGAGGCTGTCACTTGAAGACATTTGTCATAGAGACGTGCCAACGTGATGACTGAGTCGGTTCGGACGCAGGCAAGGCCCTTGGCCCTTCCTACACCGGGCCAAGCCACCACGGCTGGAGGCCCCGACCATGCTTGCAAGGCTCGGCACGCGCAGCAGCTTGCAGCCTCGTCGCGCGCATTCTCTTTCCCATATCCGCAAGCATATGGGATTCAGATCGACTTGATGCAAGCCGTCTTTCGGGCGATCGAGGATGCAAAAGTTGGCATCTTCGAGAGTCCGACTGGGACGGTGAGGCAGCGTCGAATGTCCTTTGCGCTAACACTCAGAGATACTGATACAGCATGCCCCCCTTTTGTCGGTTTCCTCTAATAGGGCAAGTCCCTCAGTCTCATCTGCTCGGCCTTCACATGGCTTGAGCACAACGCCAAGCGCTCAGAACTGGCAAATGAATCTGAACCCTCCCATTCAGGAGCAGAGGCAGGCACAGGCGACGAGCCAGACTGGGTATTAGCGCATGCGCGCGCAAAGCAGAGGGAGAAATCCGAGATGGCGGAGAGAGAGCTGAAACAGCGCATCGCGCACGCAAAGCGCTTGCAGGCCAAGTTCAAAAAGGAGCGCAGGCAAGACGAACGTATGAACAGAGGCAATAGCCTCGGTAGTGCCAGTACAACGAAAGCACGCCCGTCAGCAATTATGTCCGCAGGAAAGAAAACATCATATTCGAGGGCAGATTCCGACGAGGAGTTTTTGCTTGACTCGGGCGATGAGGCCTCGTCCCCTACGAGCAAGGCCCGCAAAAATGTAGATGCTCAGGACGGCGAACTGGCCGCATTTCTTGGAATGCAACGCGATGCCGACTCCGTCGTGGCTGCTCTTGGCGGCACCTCGGAGGCTACAGATGAATTGGGCCTCAGCGCAGAGGTGCGAGCGCTGATGGCACAGTATGACCAATCTTCCGCTGCTCGCGCCTCCTCCTTCAACCACTACTCCTCGTCATCCTCTTCCAATACACTCAATCGTGTCACTTTTAGCAGCAGCATGTCGGCGAGCGCGCGTGCCGAAATAGAGGAGCTTTTGCTAGCGCAGACTACGCCCAAGACCTACTACGCCAGTCGCACGCACTCGCAGCTGAGCCAATTTGTGCATGAGTTGCGCAAGACACGCTTCGCTACGGGAGCACTGCAAGCGCCAGCAGACACTGCAAGCAGCAGCGCGGACGCACAGAGATCAAGGCGATCAGACTCGGATATGATGCTCGAAGATGCTCCGTATTCCATGGCTGTGCGCAAGCGATCTCGCGTCAGCAACGGTCTTGTCGCACAGACAGAAGTCACGGAAGGGGACGCAGCGCAGTCGCCTGTACGCGTCGTCGCCCTCGGCAGTCGGAAGCAGATGTGCATCAACGAGGCTGTCCAGCAGATCGGGCGCGAGCGTGGCACCGAGGCGATGAACGAACGCTGCAAGGAGCTGTTGAAAGGCAAGCGCTCAACCGCCCCGAAGAACAGCGGCGGACAGCAGGTGCCGCAACGACAAAAGAATGAGAAAAGATGTCCTTATGCCCCAGCAATAGATGAGGGCGGACTGGAGCAAGCAATGGAGTTTCGAGATCATGCTTTTGTGAGCGCAGCTGCTACAAGTTTAAGAAGGATTGCTTCGCTGATTCTCCCCACCCCGCCAGACCGAAGTCAGAGACATTGAAGATTTAACCGAACTAGGACGCTCGCTCAATACGTGCCCGTACTTTGCTTCCCGTCTTGCAGCCAAGCAGGCACAGCTCGTCACGCTGCCATACAATCTCCTCCTCCACGCCGACTCGCGGCTGGCAGCCGGGGTCGATGTGACGGACAACGTGATTCTCATCGACGAGGCACACAATCTTATCGACACCATTCTCGCCACGCACACTGTCTCAATCACACTCACGCAGATCCAGCAGGCCCAAAAGCAGATTGAAACATACGTCAATCGCTTCGCGCTCAAGCTCAGGGGTAGCAACGAGATGCATCTCAAGCAGTTGGAGCTTGCACTCAAGAGCCTCAGCAAGCACTGCCTGCGTTGGGTGACGGCGCATGCCGAGAGCAAGTCGACAGAGGAGATTGTCACCGCTTCCCAGCTTGTGTCCAGCATGGATGGGACGCTGGATCAAATCAACGTGAGTGCGCAAGAACATGCAAGCGGGACGACCGGCTCACTGAATTGGCCCACCGTCACGCGATCCGCACATGCAGCTGGCGCAACTCGATTCTTTCCTGCGCGACAGTCAGATTGCCCGCAAAGTGGCCGGTTACGCGGACAAGCAGGCAATACAAGCCGCCAATAGCAGAAGTGGAGGCTCTCTCGAGAATCGCAACAGTATCACGTCCATGCGCACTATCTCCTCCTTCCTGCTATCGCTAATCAATGCTGACCAAGACGGCAAGGTCCTGCTGAGCATGTTGCCGCAGAACATCTCCAAGGAAAGGCCACTTGCAAACGCGGGGGCGGATGCAAGCGCAGCCCCGAATATGATCATCAAGTACCAGCTGCTTAATCCTTCCAAGTCGTTCAAGACTCTCGTCGATCAGTCCCGCGCGATCATCCTTGCTGGCGGCACGATGGAGCCGGTATCCGATCTTCTCATGCAAGTCTTGCCACATGTGCCGCCGACGCAGATTTCGAGGCTGTCGTGCGGCCACATCATCCCCTCTTCAAATCTCTTTGCCGCGGTCGTCTCTGTTGGCCCAAAGAAAGCGAGACTGGAGTTCAAATTCGACAGTCGGAACGACCATGCGCTGGTGAGTGTGTGCAGCACATTGAACGCGTGACAACATAGCATTGACTACCTGTTGTTCGTTTCGCAGCTTGATGAGCTCGGGTCAGCCTTGTCAAACTTTTGCAATGTCATCCCAGACGGCATGGTCGTGTTTGTGCCTTCGTACAAAGTGCTCAACACGTTCATGGAGCGCTGGAAGGCGACGAAGCAGCTCGACAGCCTCATGCGCCGCAAAAAGCTCTTCATTGAGCCTCAGACTGCCGCCGAGGTGGACGCAGTCTTGCGGCACTACACATCCGCGATCGAGATGCCGCAGCCAGGTATGACGGGCGCAATCCTCATCGCCGTCGTCGGCGCCAAACTATCCGAGGGTATCAACTTCTCAGACCGTCTAGCGCGTGCCGTCGTCATGGTCGGCCTGCCTTTTCCGAATGCTGCAAGCGCAGAGCTTGTCGAACGAATGCGCTTTGCAAGAGAGCTCGCCAGCAAGCAGCAGCAGGGCTCCGCAGTCAGCACACCAAAAGTGGATGCGGGCAAAGAGCTGTACGTCAACATGTGCATGAAGGCGGTCAACCAGTCAATCGGGCGCGCGATTCGTCATCGGAACGATTATGCTGCGCTCCTGCTGGTTGACATGCGCTTTGCCCGTCAAGACATCTCTTCCAAGCTTCCGGGTTGGATCCGAAGCGAGGTCCACCGCGATCTCACGTTCCCACTCGTTATGCGCGACTTGGCGGGCTTTTTCCGCTCCAAGAGAACAACGCCAAATACCGGCCTATGAGATACGCTCGTGCAGGCAGGGATGGTTACCAAGTAACTTGTTGGACCGAAATACTGTAGCCTACAAACCAAGACATATGTCACGTGTATTCACAAAAAATGTGTGAAGGGCCCAAACGCAAATGAAAGGTACAAGGCTAATCTTCATTGCTGTCTGGGCGAAGCGGCACCGGGTGGCGTCTCGGAAGCTTTCTGCATGTCCGCAAGAGGCGGGCGCCTGTTGTGGTCGTGCTTGGCGCCGCTGCCATTGAGGCCAGCGTGCCCAGCAGCCTGCGTCTCGAGGACGGTGGACGCGCCGGAGAAGTTGAGCTGGCGCGACGCGTCGCCTTGGTTCTTGAGGTCCTCAGCGGAGATGATCTCCTGTAGCGAGTGCGTGCGGGCACGGCGCTGCGCGGCCACCCCAGCACCCTGGCCCTGCTGCTGCAGCGCAGAGGAGCGGCCGGTGTATGAGCCGCCGCCTGCGACGAGTGGATTGCTGCGCTGCTCGGTGGGCGACATGATAAGATCGCGCAGGTTGTTATCAGAGCGATTGCGTTTCTCGGCAAAGGAGCCGGCGCCGCTACCGCTCCTGCTGCGTGTGCGGGAACGGGAGCTGCGGCGCGAGGAGGCATTGCTGGCGCTATGGCCGCCACCCATCCAGGTGCTTGGGTTGAGCATGCGGAAGACGGTTTCGTAGTCACCGTCGTCGTGCTCCTCGTCACCGTTGTCGTCGCCAAATTCGCTAGCTTCAGCGCTGGTAGTAAAGCCGGAGTGCGTGACAGCATCGTCCTCGTCAGATGGCGCAAGGACGGCTTTGAACTGCTCACGCAGCTTGCGCTCCTCTTCAGAGATACTGGCCTTCTCGCTCTTGCGCGGCTCGGCGGAGGGGATCTCTCGCGTGGCACCGGCGGTGTCGCCCGCGGCAGCGACTGCGGCGGAGGCAGCGGATTTCCTGCTGCGCTTTTGCTTCTTGGTGCCCCAGCCAAAGAGGCGCTCATCGACCCAGGCGAGCGGGTGAGACAGAGGGCTATCGACGCCAGGTGCGCTGGACGTGGCGGAGGAGGGTTTGTCGACGCCGGGCTGCGCACTGGCGCTCGGTGCGCTGAGCAGGCGGCTCGACTCAAAGTCTTCCCAAACCTGCGGGGCGAACTCCTCGATGAGCGCGTGGATCTCGGTGCTGAGGTGTGCGCGCATCTGCTGCAGCTCCATGATCACCTTGTGATTGCCGGGTAGGAGGGAGATGAAGAGCGGAGGGAGCGACTTGTAGATGTCGATGCCGACCTCGCCAAACTTGAGCGTCGAGTATGCGATGGCGGGCAGTGCGGCCATGACATAGAGCGGCATGAGCATTTGCTGCTTCCAGGGCAGCTGGTAGCGGTGGGCGAGGTACGTGGCGCAGCCGGCGTACACGGTGTACAGCACGGGCGCGACGACGAGCGAGACAAGAACCTTCCACGTGGCAAGCACATCTCTGCCTTTGAGCTTGACCTGGCTCGCTGCGAGAGCCTCCTTCGCCTTGCGCACAGAGATGCTCTTGGCGAGGATGAAGATGGGCGAGTTGAGGACGACGCCGGGGAGCGCGAGGCCGCCCCACATGCCGAGCAGGAAGATGCGGTAGGCGAGCAGGCCGAGGGAGCGCCAGCCGGCGCGCGTGGCACGCTCGACCTGGTGGTCGCGAAGACCAGCGTAGCGCAGCTTGGCGTTATAGCGCATGACGTCTTCCTTGACCTTCTGCACGCGCGGCTCGTGCTGGAACTGGAGGTAGCCGAGGATGAAGCGGCGGTTCAGCTCGACGACCTGTCCGAGGCTGGCGTGGTGGCCTGGCGGGGTGTAGAGCCGTCGGCCAGCTTGGATGACCATGAGCGTCTCGTAGTCTGGCGCACGGACGGTGACACTCTTGAGCCCGTCAAAGACGATATCCATCATCTGCGCGACAGCCTTCTTCTTGCCGTCGCCGCCCTGGTCGAAAAGCTGGACCATCTCCGCCGGTACGTCGAGCGGCGCGCCAAACTCGATGACGGCGCGCGAGCGGAAGCGGTGCGGGTGGAAGTAGGACAGCCCGACAGGGACGATGCGCACCTTGAGGCCAGGGTTGGCAGCCATCGCGCCGAGGGCCATGATGACGACACCCGCCTTCAGCGGGAGCAAGTCCGTGCGGTCATGCGAGCCGCCTGCGGCAGAGTGAAGAAGGGACCGAGAATGGCTGCGTCAGGCATCTGATTTTCGAGCGCTACCGCTCACACGAGCAGGGTACGCACCTTCAGGAAATATGCCGAGGCTGCCGCCCTTGGCGAGCTTTTCGTACACCTTGGCGTACATCTGCGTCTGGTCGACGAACGGCAGGACGGTGTAGGTGGACCCGTCTCCAGCGAGCGCATCGCGGACAGGCTTCTTTCCGGGTGCATCCTTGAACTCCTTCTTGATGCGCACCTGACTATCGCTGAGCACCTCGACGACCTCGGCGTTGGCGCTGCCGTACTCTTTACCCAGGACGAGCTGGCCCTTGACTTGGAGCTGCGTGGTGAACTGCGTGCCGTTGCGCCCGAGCACAAGCAATGGGTCCGATGGTGAGAGCGTGATTGTGCCCGCGCCGGGCTTGGCGGAGTCCGCTGCGCGCGCGACGGGGACTGCAGGAGGGGGTAGACAGGGAGAAGAAAGACATTGCATCCGCAGTCCGTGGTCAGTGGCCATCCTTCGACGGGGAAGAGTGGGAGAAAGATACGCACTGCTGTGCATGAGGCGCGCGGCGGCGCCAATGAGCGGGCGCTTGAGGCTTTTCTCGGCGGTAAGAAAGGCGACGCGGCGGCCGCTGGCGCGGCGTACCTCGCTGGCGAGCAGGAGCGGGTCGAGGAACTGGTTGTGGTGCGGTGCGGCGACGAAGATGAGCGGCCCGCCGGCGCCCTCGCGGGGGATGCGCCAGCTGCCACGCGGCTGGATGGAGCGGAAGAAGATGTTGATGATCAGGCGCCAGAAGAGAAGCGCGAGATCGAACACTGCGTTGGACGCCATGATGCCGCGCGCGGCAAGTACACGGCCGAGCGCACGGGCGCCAGCGCGAGGGACGAGCAGACGAACAAGCGACGCAGGCAGCGGCAGTGAGTGCAGCAGGCGCTGCAGGTCACGCAGCGTCTCCCGCAGGCGCGGTGGGTCGCCTGGGAGCGTGTAACGGTTCAGCCCGTGGCCGTGGCTCTGGCTCAGGTGCTGCGCCGAGGTGGACGATGGTGCTGGCGCTGCCGTTGAAATAGAGGAGGACGAAAAGGCGCCACTGCCGTGCGCCGGGCCGAACGAGGGTAGGTGGCGCGGGGCTTGTGAGCGCGAGAACCGGTGGGGCGGAGCGCCGAGCGTCGTTGTAGTCGCCGCCGGCTGGGGTGCGACAGCGGTAGAGGGAGGCGCGCCAAGTGCTTGGTCCTGTGCGTCCCGTGCTTGCGCTTGCTCTTGCTCTTGCTCTTGCTCTTGCTGCTGGTGCATGTGCTCGATCGCCTGCGCTTCGAGGTCCGGTCGCTGCGCAAGGCTGGGCGACGCGGACGAATCGGAGTCGGTGTGCAGTTTAGCGCGGGCAGCAGCAGCGTTCGAGTTGATTTGCGGGCTCGTCATGTGAGGATCGCAGTCGGTAGGTGCGTGGGTGGATTGCGGTATGTGTGCTGCTGAGGAGGACGAAGAAGATCGCGCCAAGACTGACGAATGGCGGGACCGGCGTTTCTTCTCACGTGCCCTGCCCTCCTTGTCCCTTTTTGGCGGCAGCCCGTGCGAGTAAACCTTCTGGACTAGAAGGAAATCTATACTTGGCTCGGCTCAGCAGGAGACCTGAAGCGAGAGGATGCTGCCATGTGCCAGCTGCCTGGAACGAACGATGCCAGCGGGGATGGGGCTGGAGACGGGGAGCGCGTGCGTCGATCCACAGCGTGTGGCTGGCCCTATTGGCTGGCTGGCGGGGGGCTGTTGGGCAATGAGTCGCGAGTGGTGCTGGTCGGCAGCCGTCGCCGTGGTCGTTGCGCAGGAAGTTGTAAGAAGCGAATGCATCCGTCTCGCCCCGCAACCCCCTTACTCCACCTGATAGACGTCCTGTCCTGTTCTTTATGGTATGCATATACATCAAGTAGCAGCGGGAGTTCCGCTCCGCCACCCTGCCGCGCGCCAGTGTGGTCAAGGTGACAGTGTTCTCAGCGAAAAATGTTGAGGGCGCAGACGCCCGCAAAAAGCCCACATTCATCAGCCATGCATATCATATCACACCGCACAAGGGCAGAAAGGGAGAGGAGCGAAAGAGAAGCGAAGGGTTGATCGCTCTCTCGCCAAGCACCCCAGGGACCACCACTTGGTCCCAACTCGCACAACCCTCGGCCCGACACTTGCCGCCCACGGTCAAACACGACCAAGCCAGCCTTTTCTGGCGCATGTACATGCATATCCTGGCTGACGGCCGTGGATCACCACAGCCAGCATGCTTTCGCAACCCGTCATGTGCCCACAAAAGTATGTACGGAACGATCGGAAACACTTCCTCTTCCGTCCCCAATGCGCGAGGGCCCATCAAGCGGGTCTCAGAATTTAGATGGTTCCTGCTCTCAATCCATATCACTAGCCTTTTTCGTGTGAATGTTGTTTTCTTTTCGATTCAAGTCAAACTTGTATATATATATATATATATATTCGCGTCCCAGATCATATAGGCCACAGGGGCCCCTACCAGGTCGATGAGCAGAAGCGGATCATCTGTAGCGTCTGTAGCTGTGCGTTCTACCAGTCCCATTCTTGATCCAAATCGGGCCTCCTGTTGCTTCTGCCCCCGCATCTGCTTGCGCCAGTTATCTAGCACGTGCGGCAGAGGAGAGCAAGCCACCAAATAGAATGAAGAAGCGTCTCTGTCCTGTTGTAGCGTACACAGCGCAGTGGTAAGCAATCGTTGCAAGAGTAGTTGGTCCGGCCAGTCGATCATATCATACGCAAGGAAGCGGCGCAGGTAGGTTTAAATGTCTGGATGGTCCTCCCCGGCTGTTCGTCAGCTTGGGCGTAGTCGGCCGTCGAAAGAGAGGAGGTGACGCCTGCAAGCCGGAGGACCTTTCGACATAGTGTAGACGCAAAGGTTGATACTCGGGCCGAGATGGGCGGTAGCATCACTAGTGACGACGAAGAGGGCAGACGGGTCAAGCGCCAACAGGCCCTCGTTCCTACCCGCCCTAGCCAGCTAGGCACTAGATGTTTCTCTTGCGAGGCAATGCTGGGCGACATCGTGTCACTATCGGCATAGACACTGGCGCAAACGATTCCTTTATACCACGCGCACTAGTCAAGCGACTCGGGCTGACGCTCTAGGGCGTGTGGTGCAAAGGAATCGTTTGGGTCAGAGAATCTCGCAACAACTACGGCACCTTACCTGGCAGTGAGCCTTTGGTCACGCCAACCAGTGTGCTGTGGCGTTGTCGGCAGACACCCACAGAACAGACTTTTCCTCGTGGGCAGGCCATTCCTGGCGCCCAACAACGCACTGCTCGGAACAAGCACGTGCCCTCTCATCTTTGCCCAGCTTGATCAAGTTGATGCGATCCCTGCTCACCTGGTCGAGGTGGGCAAGGAAGGAAGAGTCCCATCCATTACACCATCGCCACTCGTTCTATGCTGGAACAAGCTTCGGCTGCCGCTCAAATCAGCCCCATGTTGATGTCCAGGATAGCATCTTGTGGAGGCTGAGGATCAGACTCCCCTTTACCTCTTTCTATATGGCCATTTGACGGGACAATGCTCAGCTGATGTGCACTTTCACCATAAGAAGGTGCAAGTGTACATGCGCACCGCTCTTGGCCGTGGAACGGGTTTTGGGGCTTGCAAAGGATATTTCCAGGACGGGGCTGCGTATTCAGCAGCCGCCATGAATGATCAAACCGTCTCTCATCAATACCCCTACCTTGGTACGGTGCGTCTGAACAAATCCACCTTGATCCAACAAGATCAGAGCCTTGTGCAGCTGAGGACCTGAATGAATCCTTGCTTGTCCCTTTGTCGGAGCATATTATTTTGTGTCTGCGCCCCGAGACAGTGATGAAGATGATAGATAATAGATACAATCTCTGTGGAAGGAGTGTGTAAGAAATGTCTGCCAATAGCCGAAGTAGACAATGCCAGCCCCCGCGTCCACACTTGCTTGACAGCAAATGGAACGCCTTCCTTTGCCCTCTGGCGCGATCCTCGCGGTGCGCGGCTGTGGCTAGCTGGGCCGCCCGCGACACACGCGAACAAAAAAGACCTTATCCAACCTGACCCGCCCAACCGTTGTTGATCAGAGCCATAGAAGCAAACCGCACACACACCCTGACGCCATCTTCATTCATACAAACAGCTGACCGCCCCCATCGGCATCCGCGCTGCGCTGCGCTGCGAGCGCGCAAGTCAAATCCTGTCTGTGCTCGTATTCCGCGATCCAGCGATTGGCGGTGTGCACCACGCGTGGTCTCGTGCTCGTCGTGCCAGTGGCCTGCACAAGGACATCGTTCAGCGTCTCGCAGAGTGTGCAAGCGGCGCGAGGTCCAAAGCAACAGAAGCAGCGCAGGAAAGGGCGAGACTGAGAGCGCTGGATGCAAAAAGGGAAGACCAGAAACAACAACAACAGCAAAAATACCAAGGAATCGCCATCCCGGCAAGCAACCCGCAAACATGCCACCACCCTACCCCTCCTCCACTTCGCACTCTCCCTCGCCCTCCTCGTCTTCGCCGGCGCTCAAGCTGAGCCCGAACCCGAATCCCGGCCCGCGAACGAGCTCCATCGCCATCTCAAGCTCTGCCTCGTCTTCCAGCGCGCACCCTGGCGGCGCGTCGTCGACCACCTCAGCGCGCTTGTTCCTCCCTGCGTCTTTGACGTCCATCCATGCGCATGCAGCCATGATGCCGCCAGTCCGGTGCGGTCATGAACAGGTGGAAGGCGGATCCGATCATGCTGAGGATGACGACAACGACGACGAGGAAGCAGATGATTTTTGCTCGGCGCATTCTCACACACAGCAAGCACCAGCACTCTCACGGCAAGCGCAGGAGCCAAAACACAGTGTGCTGCTCCTGCCTCCGAGGACATCCACGTCCGCGTCTTCAGCATTTGCGTCGCAGCCCAGCGCCTCCTCCGGCTTCCCATCTACCGTCAAGGAGCCGAGCGTCACCGGCAACACGATCAACAGAAGCCCCATGTCCCTCGCCGCCTCCGAGCCTCGTCGATGGAAGAGCCGCGCGTCCGGAAGCGGCCCGTTATTGAGCTCGAGCTCGAGCGCGAGCAGCGGCGCAGGCGAACAGCAGGGCTACTACTACTTTCAGCGCAAACGCATTCCTAGGCACATCAATCTCTTCCATCCGCCGCAAGGCATTGTAACGCGCACGGCGATGCAGTATGCGGAACTCCATCCTTCGTCAGCATCATTGACAGCACCAGCACGAGGGAGAGAGCGAGGGCGAGGGCAAGCCTTCAACAAGGCGACCCGCAGAGCGCAAAGGGGCCAAGCGCCGTCGTTCACGTTCATCTGCCTCGGCGTCGGGGGGGGGCCACTTGAGAGCGACTGTTCGTGCTACCTGCTCAAGCCCGGCGATGCGCCGTGGATCCCGGGCGCCACCGGCATCGGCAGCGCTACGCGGCGCAAATCATCGACCTCGTCCGCCAGCGTGAAGGGCAAGGTGGCCACGATGGGCATTCCAGAGGCTGCAGAGGAGGGGCAGGATGATGCTCAGCGAGAAGAAGTAGAACAAGAGGAAGAGGAGAGTCCGGAATTTAAAGGCTCGTGCGTGGTCATAGAGGGCGGGTCCTTCCTCGGCGCTTTGGCGCGCATCTGCTCGCAGCCGCAGCCGGAGGACCTGCCTAATCGCGGAGGCCGTGCGGCAGAGGATGACGGGGAACTGTGGGGGCAGGAGGAAGACGAGGAAAATGTGGACGGGGAGGACACGCTTACCCCCGATGCAGCCACGCTACATCTCGATCCGAGCGCGGCAAGTCCAGGTGCTGCTGATGATGCAGAAGGCTCCGAGTCAGACTCGAACGACGCGCTCTGCGCGCCGTACGCCCCGCCAGGGCCGGCGTTCCACCCTTCGAGCATCCTTTTTCCGTTCTCAGACCCGGCACTACGTGCCGGCTTCCTCGCGTCGTGCATCACCGGCTTCGTCATCACACATGCGCACCTCGACCACATCGCCGGCATGGTCCTCGGGTGTGCGTCGCTCCCCGGCACAAAGATGGTCTGGGGCACACGCGGAACGCTCGGCAACATCAAGGGTATGTTCGACGGATTCATCTGGCCCAAACTCGCCCGTTGGGAGCCCCGCGAGGATGCCGCTCCTGACACTCCCGGCGGCAAGAATGGCAGCGCCGCGGGCGATATGGAGGACGGGACAGAGGAGGAGGAAGAGGAGGATGACTCCGTCGGCGTGTACAGGCTGAAAGTGTGAGTACTATACGCCCTTCCCCCTGTGTCCCCTTGCTTTGTGTGCTGAACGGGCAGCCTGAATGTCACCCTTCATGCAGGCTGCAGCCGCTCAAGCCGACTTGGATTCTGTCGCGCGTCCTCTCCATTCAGCCATTCGCCCTCTCACACGGCCTGAACCAGAACGTTTCCCCGCCTGCTCCACCTGCCGCCCCAGCAGGTGCAGCTGGCGGCGCCACCAGCACTGGTGGCGCTGGTGGTGTTGGTGGCGGTATAGCATTGCACCATCCCTCGATGGATATTGGTATGGCTGCGTTTGGCGCGTTCGGCTTCAGCGACGTCCTAGGCGGCGGGGGCGTTGCTGCGCCACTGGCGTTCGGCACAGGTGGCCACGCCGGCAGGGCAACGAAGCGCTACAGCCTGCCACTGTCCAATGCCGTGCTGCACTATCCCCTTGCCTCCGCCTCGACGTCGGCATCGGGGGCCAGCACAGCGTTGCAAGCAAGACCGACTTCGCCGGGTGAGAAGCTCTTCTTCACCAGCCCGTTCGCGCCGGCTGAGGAAGGCACGTGGCTCAAGCGCGCGTCAGGGACAAGTGGGAGCTCTGCTCGCCAAGGGCGCAGCAGCGGCAGCAGTGGTGACGGTAGTGGTAGTGGAGGGAGCGGAAGTGCGCAGGGCAAAGCGGTGGGGACCTCAGCTGGGAATGGCGCTGGTGCAGACTTTGTTCTGCAGCAGGCAGATGGAGGCAAGAGGAAGACGAGCCTAATCTCGCCTGGCGCTGCTGTGGCTGACGACGAAGGCAAGCAGCTTGGCGCCGCCGAAAGCGCACAAGCCGCGGCAGCAGCATCAACATCAACATCGACATATATTCCGCCCGTCCAAGCGCAGCAAGAGCAACCGCAGCAGCTGCACACGTCGGCTCTCTCGGAAAAGATGAGTCAGCGCCTGGGTGTCAGTCTTGGTGCGCAGCCACTGCGCAAGGTGTCGCGACGGCCACGCACCGCGGCTGGGTCCGAAGTCGCAGCTGCGCGGCGGCGGCAGCAGACGTTCGAGCATTCTTCGCTGCATGTCGGCCCGACCCATCCGAGCGCGACCTCCGGAGGCAATGCTGGTTCGGAAGCAGGACCGGCATTGAGAGGTGGCGGCGATGCTCCTGGTGGTTCGGGCTCGCCTGCTCTCAGCAGTTCATCCTGCAAGCCAAGCGGCTTGTCCGACTCGGGAGCCTCCAGCCCAAAGTTCAACGTAGGGTCTACAGCCGGCACAGCAAGCACGGGGACAGGGCCTACGACGGCTATGCAGCCGCAGTTACAGGCACAAGCGCAGTCTCAAGCGCAAGCGCGCCAAATCTCGCCGCCATCGTTGGACAGTACAGCATTCTTCATCAAGAATCACCGGACTGGCAAGGAGGTGCTGTTCTTTGGCGATGTTGAACCAGACAGTATCAGCAAGTATCCTCGCAACATGGAGGTGTGGAGGCACGCCGCTGCCAAATTTGTACAGGGAGTGCTGAACACCATCTTCCTGGAGTGCTCTTTTCCTGTGAGTTGCTCGAGGGACAAGGTGGGAGCCTACCTGCCTGCGCTGGTTCGCTAACCCTTGCGGACTGTGTGTTTACCTGAAGGCATCGCATCCGACAAAATTCCTCTACGGTCATCTCTCTGTCAACCACCTCTTCGACGAGATGCGTGCGCTGGCACGCTGTGTGCTCGTCGAGCGCAAGAAGCTCGAGTCGGCCTGGCAGCGAATGCGGCTGCTCGAGCAGACCGCTGCGTACCGCGGCACGAACGGACTCGGCAACTCGCTCGATCCGCAGGCCGAGCAGGAGCTAGGGTCCAACAGCCTTGTCAACGACATGGCGCCCATCCCACCGAGTGCTAGCGCCGCGCGCGCACAGATGCAAGCGACGGACGAGGAGCTCAAGGGCATCCTGGAAGGGCTCTCCGTTGTCGTCATCCACATCAAGACTGCTCTGTTCCCATCCTTCCAAGCGCCCGCTCCTTCGGCAAACGGAGAAGACGCGGCTGCTGAGAGGCGACGTAGTGCCGCCTCGGGTGCCAGTGTGAATGTCGGCCCGAGGATCATCGACCCGCGCAGCATGCAGCACCGTATACTCGAAGAGCTGAGAGAGAATGAAAGCGAGCTGCAACTTGGACTAAGAATCGAACTGGCAGAGCAAGGGCAAAGGATCGAATGCTAACGTCGGGAATTGCATAGCATCTGCTCGTATCTGAAATTGCAACCTCGAACACTACTGTTCATCACTTGTACTAGCAGCATCATGGAATGGAAAGCAAATAATTTCTCAAGCAGGCATAGTTATTGGAAGGGAACATGCTGGAGTACAGAACTGTATGGATGTCGTCGTCTGGACACTTTTGTGGGATCGGTGCATAAGAAGAATCGGAGCAGAGCGCGCCTCGACGTCTACTTGCTGTCGGCCTGTTGCTTGGCAGCCTCCCTTTCGCGCCAAGAGGGGCCTGAGCCAAGTTTACGGGCTGCGAACGCGCCCGGGCGGTAGACGCTAGGCTTAGACGCTGCGTCGGGAGCACCTGCTGCGGATGTGCGCCCAGTCGGCACCGGACTGCTGTCCGCCGACACTCTTGGGGGCGTGGAAGAGCCATTGGTCGCAGGGGTTGATGTGCCACCTTGCTGAGCCTTTGCCGCAGCCTTTTCTCTCCAACCGCCACCATTGCCGAACAGCGGTGGGCCAGCTGATGGCTCATCTCGTGAATCCGGCGTGGCCGTCGCTGAAGCCCGCGTTGGTCGCCACGCGCCGCCAGTGCTTGGAGTGCTGGAGCCGCTGCCAGCGCCGCGACGCCGTTCCTCTTCGCGCTTGGCCAACAATCGCTCTTCCGCCTCGCGCTCCCTCTGGCGCTGCTTTTCGGCAATCTCGTCCAGCTTTCGGCGCTCGGCCTCGCGCTCGGCCCGTCTTGCCGCCTCGGCTTCGGCCTTCTGAGCAGCCTCTGCCTTGCGTTCTTCTTCGCGCCGAGCTTCCTCTGCAGACCACAACAAGCGAACAAGTTTAGCAATCTTGCCAGCATACCAATAGCTTGAACAAGCGAGAACTCACCCTCTGCACGCTTGCGCTCACGCTCCTCCTCCAGGACGCGGAGCCGCTCCTCCTCTTCGGCGCGCGCAATCTCGTCCTTGCGAGCCTGGATGGCAGCCGCCTTCCTCTTTGCCTTCTCCTTCTCGATCATCTTCTGCGCCTTTGCCTTCTTCTGGCTGATCTCCTCCTTCCGCTTTTCCTCGAGCTCTGCGCGAAGGACCTTGTAGTCGGGTAGGATCTTAATCAGGCGCTTCTTGACCTCGACGTCGTGCTCGTGCTTCTCCTTGGCGGCCTGCAGCAGTGTCGTGTGCGAGGCGTTGTAGAACTGCAGGTCCACGGCTTTTTGGCGCTCGTAGTCCTCGCCGAGCAAGGGAATCTCCTCGCGACGGTAGGCACGTTCTATGTGATCCATACGACGATGGATGACACGCAGACGCTCGTTGAGATCGCGCTTCTCCTTTTCAATCTGTTCGACCTGCATCTGCACGAGCTGGTCCGTATCCAGGTTGGCAATCTCGGCGTCTTCAAGCTTGAGACCGCCGCGCTCCTTGAGATTCTGTGCCATCTTGCGCGCTTCTTCGACGCGCACGGCCTCGAGCTCCTTCTTGATGCGCTCCTGCTCACGGCGGCGGTTCTCCTCTTCAATGCGCTTACGCTCGGCCTCGGCCGCGGCCCTGGCGCGCTCGGCGCGGGCGACTGCCTCGTCCTTCTCACGCGCAGCGGCCTTTTCGGTCAGCAGCTCCTTCCTGCGCGCGAGGATGGCCTTGCGCGCGACGGCAGCGCGGTGCTCCTGGTCCGCGACGGCGATGGCGTGTGCGAAGGCCTCACGCTTGGCCCTGGTGGCGATTTCAACGATGGTGGGATCAATGACCTTGATAGTCGTATCGAGTGTGTACGCAAGGCGCTGGAGCTGCGTGCGAACCAGCTCCGACGGCGTGCTCTGCAGGCGGACGCTGTCCGCCTCAATGGCCGCGTTGGCCGAGAAGGAGGAGCCTCCGCTGGCGCTGGGCTGCGAAGAGGGGTGCAAGTCGGTCTGGAAAACGTCGTCCTGGAACGTAATGGCCTTTTCGAGGTGGTCGATGCTGATGTTTAGATGGCCGCGCTTGCAGGCGTTGAGAGCGAATCGTTCAATATCGGCCGCCGTGTAGTTGTACGGTGCCTCAAAGGGAGAGACAAGGTCCATGACCTTGGTAAGCTTGACCTTGTCGTACACCTGGCTGAGCTGCTGGAAGAGCCGGGTGAGGATGACCGAGTGGAGCTGCTTGACGTAGCGACCCATTCCGCTTTGGTCTGCGGCGAGCTTGGCGATGATCGGCTGTATCTTGGCGCAGATGCTAAGTGGGTGGAACTCGACTTCGAGCATGTGGTACAGCTCGCGGATCTCCGGTAGCGCCTTCTTGAGGACGTTGCGCATGAGCGCCTCCTTCAGCAAGCCAGCGCGCGTAGGCGTGCGCTGAAGACCGAGCAGCGCCGTCAGACGGCCGGTGCGAGACCGCCCCTCAACATCCCCTTGCAAAAAGTCGGTCTTCACGCGGTTGAGGTTGCCAGTGCCGGGCGCACTGCTTGAGATGACAGGCACAGCGAGGGCGCTGAGCAAGACGTACGACGCGATCTTGGCCTGCTCGTCGTCCGACTTGCCGCTGAGCCTGGCCAGACTGTAGTACCTGTTCCAAGCGGCGGCGTGGAAGAGGGCATTGTCGCTGACGAGGAAGATGCGTGCGAGCTTCTCGTAGTAGTTTGCCATCATCGTCGGCCGGGGCGCCTTTTTGGCGGTGGTGAGCAAATTATGGACGTCTTCGACGCTGCGGAAGGCCTCCTGCCAAAGCTCAAGCTCGACTGCGCTGTTGAGTTGGGCGAAGCGGGTGTCGAGGTGGCGCTGGAGCGTGTCAGCATCAGTGAGGTTAATGGCATTGTTGTGTTGTCCGAAGCGAGACACGTTTTGCAAGTGGTTGCGCATGAGCTCGCATAGACGCCTGAACTCCGTCTTGCGCTGGTAGGTCAAGCAGAACTTCAAGGCCTGGTGAGCGACCTGCTGGTACGGCAGCTCGAGACGAGCATTGTTCTTGAGAATGTCGAGGGCAGTGCGGTAGGCCTCCCAGAGGAACTTGAGCCAAGGCGTGACGAGCACGCGGTCCGTACGGTCCTTGCTCTCCTCCACACTGACAGACCCAAGCAACATTGACTCAGGCGTCTCGCTCTCCTCGAGATCGTCGACCTCAGCCTCGGCGGCTGCTTCGCCGCCTTCACCGGCAGCAGCGTCATCCTGCGTCAACGCGCCGCCGGTGACGTGGTTGGCCTTCTCTTGCGCCTCGACGACCTTTTGGTTGGCGAGCTTGAGGAAGTGATTGATGACGAGCTCGATGCTAGCAGGGTTAGAGTTCTGCGAGGCATTCTTGTACTGAACGAGGCCATCCTTGGCGGTGCGACCGCGCTTAAGCTCAACGCAGAGGTCGATGAAGCGCAGGACGATAGGCTCGAGCGAGGAGAGCGGCGTCTGCTTGAAGCGACGCGAGGTGAAAATGTCGTGAAGTGCTTGCAGCGCAGCCTGCGACTGGCCGACGCCAATCAGCTCCTCGGCGCGCTGTCGAATACATCGTGGTATGGAAATGTCAGTGGGTTCTTATCAAGCGAGCGTGCCGCCAGAACGCTCAGAAGACGCGCTTCTCACCTTGAGCACCGTGTCGGGTCTCGCAACGGGCGGCATATTGGCTTTCGTTTGTTTTACTTTGATCCTTGAAGGTCGTGTTTGCTCGCGTACTTTGCCTGTAGGCTTCGGGGCGATGAAGTCAAAGAAAGTCCTTGTTGGGCAAAGATGGTCACTGGAGAGGGGTGGGAGATCGGCCGTCTGCAAAGTGCTTCTTTTGCGATCAGGGCGATTGACTGCGGCTGATGTACGCTGAAGACACTCTGTCCGTCTGTCGAACTGAGCAGAGAAGGCCTTTGTCGGTGAGCCGGGGCAAGGACTTGGTGAGGAGTGGTCGGGAAAGAAGCAAGGAAGAGGACGAAAGAGAAAAGTATGCTGAGAAGGTCAGAAGGGCCGCGCGAAAATTTGGCGAGTGGTGTGATGGGAGTGGCGACCACTGGCAGTGTGTGCTGGCGGGCATACAGTCAATATGTTGGCCTGGTCAAATACTAGCTGCGTCATGAGTATATATATATATATATATACCTAGCGTAAGCCCTGAAAGTAGCACTCATCCAGCCGCAGAAAGCAGCAGCATCGTGCAGTAGCATTGTAGCCAGCACAACGAGCTGTCGCCCAGACTGAGCTGCGGATAGAGACCGCTTCGTGCGCACGCAAGAGGAGAGTAATCCGTCGTGCAGCCCGCCTGCCCGCGCACGGCCTCACGCAAAGATGTCGGCAGTAGCCTCCAGCAGCAAGAACCCACTTCCCAATGGGAATGCGGGAATCCATGCAGCTACTGCGAACGGCAGTTTAAAGAATGCAAATGGCGCCAAGCTCGGCAAAGCCGCTCGCCGCAGGGCCAAAAAGAAGGAAGAGAAGGCTGCTGGTGCTGGCCATGCCACAGCAACATCTTCAGCTGCAGCCGCACCGAGCCAGAAAATCGGCGAGGCCGATGCTCAGGAAGGTGACTCAGCCGTTGCAGATACTGCTGAACCAGATGCACCAGCCTCAATACTTGATGCCCCGGAGATGGATGAAGAAATGCGGAAGCACTTTGGCAGCATCCTGCAACGATTTGCACAAGCTTCGGAAGACACACCTGAGGAGCAGGGAACCGAGCCATCAGGGAAAGGCCAGGTCATCTATTCGGACGAAGAGGATCTTTCTGACGAAGACGACTCAGATCGAGAGCACGAAAATGCAAACAAGCCGCTATCGAAAAAGAAGCAAAAGAAAATTCAGCGATTGACGGTCGCCGAGCTAAAGCAACTCGTCGCGAAACCAGACGTAGTGGAAGGAGTCGATGTGACCGCCAACGACCCACGGCTGCTGGTGCACGTCAAATCCTACCGCAATACTGTGCCCGTCCCAGCACACTGGTCGCTGAAGCGTGACTACCTAGGCAACAAGCGCGGCATCGAGAAGCCGCCGTTCCAACTGCCTTCGTACATTGCCGACACGGGTATCGCGACCATCAAGGACGCGCTGCGAGAACGAGAGGCAGACCAAACACTCAAGGCCCAAACGCGTGGAAGAGTGCAGCCGAAGATGGGGAAAGTCGATATCGACTACCAAAAGCTTCACGACGCCTTCTTCCGCTTCCAGACCAAGCCGCCCATGTCGAACTACGGCGAGATCTACTACGAAGGAAAAGAGTTCGAGACCAAGTTCAAAGAGCGACGACCGGGAGATCTCAGTGACGAACTTAAAGAGGCTCTCTCCATCCCGCCGCTCGCACCACCGCCATGGCTGATCGCGATGCAGCGGTACGGCCCGCCGCCATCGTACCCGCACCTAAAGATTCCGGGGCTCAATACGCCCATCCCTCCTGGTGCGCAGTTTGGCTTCCATCAAGGCGGTTGGGGCCAGCCGCCGGTGGATGCGTTTGGGCGGCCTCTGTATGGAGATGTCTTTGGCGACGGATCAGGTTTGTCAAATGGCTTGCCGAACACGGACCAATTCGAGCAGGACGTGCAAAAGGAGATCTGGGGCGAGCTGGAGCCAGAAGAGGATGCGGAGGAAGAGGAGGAAGAAGAAGAGGAGGAGGAACAAGATGAGCAAGAGGACCAGACCGAGGAAGACTCTGAGGACCGGGGGCAAGCGCCATTCGACGGCTTGGTGACACCGTCCGGCATGGAGTCGGTCAATTCGACCATCCCACCTGGCTTGGAGACGCCAGCTTTCATCGAGCTACGGAAGGACCAGCGTGCAGCAGCGGGGCGTGCACCTGGCGGGCCACCACCACCGCCGCCAGGGGCAGCCCTTGGTGGGCCAAAGCAACTCTACCAGGTCATCCCAGAGAGCCAGACCGCTATTCGGGGGATCATGGGCAGCGAGAGGGGTTACGATGTCTATGGTGCTGGAGTGGGCACTGGGGCCTCTGCTTCTGGCGCTGCACCAATACTTGGCCAGGAAGACAAGGGTACAAAGGTGAGCAAGTCGGAAAGCTGTGACTCTCTTGAATTTGAAATGCGGCTTTTGACACTCTACGTCTTCCGTCCGCAGCGAAAAGCACATGCAAACGGCATCGACGTCGCGCTTGACCCGGCGGAGCTAGAAGGCCTGACGGAAGCAGAGATCGCGCGGCGGTACGATGAGGCGCAAGCGCGGGTGCATGCGGCGCGCAATGGCGGCACGGTCAATGACACGAGCCGGGAAGAGATGGACATGCTGAGGGAGGAGCTGGCGAGGAAGAGGCATCAGACCGAGGTGCGAAGGCAGGAGAGGAGGGATGGCGGCGGCGGCGGCGGCGGTAGGGATCGGCAGCGGTAATGCACAAAGTAGCTATTCTGTTCACTTGTTCTGCCACTTCCAAATATATCTTATCCACGTAAGCAAGCACATGCTGCCATCTATGAGTGCAGCCATCTGAGAAATTCATTGGTGCCATCGACTGGTATGAGGGACCATCTCTCGGCCGGGACCCAGAAAAGCGCGGCGCGTCACGTGTGCGGCGGAGGGGTCAACGCGGCGTGTTCGGCAGCCCTGCCATATTTCACCTGGAACCGTCAATGTGGTGTGCACTTGTACTTCGACATTGGCAAGGCATCCTTCTGAAGTGCTCAAAGGGGTGGTCGAGCGGCTCAAGGTGTAAGCCTCTGTCGAGAAGCACACAAGGCCCGAAGAACCCACGATGGCAGCGAACGGCGCGTCAGCCGATCCGACTGCGATCCTCGATCGTCCCGCTGTCGCACACGATGCTCTGCCATCCTTATCCGGACCCCTCGTCAGTCCGATGGGCGCTAGGCTGTACAAGGCCCAATTCGCTCCTCTGTACGATTTCCGGCTGCGCATGCTGCGAAAGAAAGTCCGCGCATTCGCCCAGGCACGGTGGGAAAGCCAGGGCACGACGACGGCTAGCCATCAAGCCGGCACAAATCGTAGCGCGGACGTCAAGGGGAAAGCGAAAGCAAGTCAAGAAAGCATGGAGGTCGATAAAGATGAAGATGGAGACTCGCAAGGGCCGAGCTCCTCGCTGAGAGAGCAGGCACATGCAAAATTCGTTTCGCGCGTGTTGGACGTGCAGCAGGGGGATGTGTGCTACATCATCGGGACGGTCTACTGCAGCATGCTGCTCAAGCCAGACGTGCTGGAGGATCTGACCCGAGATGTTCGTTGACCGCGCGCTTGATCGCTGTCTCTTGGTTTTTTACAATGCTAAATGTCTTCACTGTGCCCTCTTTTCCTCACACAGCAATGGCTACCACCGCAGCCGGTTCGAACGAAATACTTTGACGCGGACAAGGACGAGATATTTCTAGAAGACGAATCCGGCCGTGTGCGATTGACAGGCCAGGCGCTCCTTCCATACTCGCGGGGTGGTGCCAATCTGCGCAACCAGATTGTCACCGGCGTCGTCATCGGTGTGCTTGGCACAGAGACCAAGAACGGCGATTTTGAAACCGCGGACATAGTTTTTCCAGATGGCAGCAGTGCTTTGAACGCGCCGTCGGAGGAAGAGCAGAACACCGAGATGCTCGCGGACATCCATGTGTCGGATGACCAGTGGATCGCACTTGTTAGCGGCTTGGAGGTCGGAGCGGATGAACAAGTCGCTGGAGAGCCAGACGCAGATGCAAATGGCGAAGGCACGTCGCTGCGACCTGATTCGGAGCTCAGGCTACTCATGCTCTCCGAGTGGCTCTCGGGGCAACTGGGCGAGGATGAAGATCGCAAGGAGAGCAGGAACATCGTCAGCTTAATTTTGGCTGGCAATTCGCTTGCTGAGCCAGTTCGATCGGATGACGAGAAGCGCGGCACTGTGAGTATCATGGCTTCCCTGTCGTTATGAACATCCGTTCCCACAAGTTGAAACTGATTCAAAAAATGACAGCGCAAAGCACTCGCAGCCTCGAAACCGCTGACAGAAGCACCAACACCACCCAAGATCTTCGACACATACCTGTCAGACATGGCCGCTACGATGCGCGTGCATCTCCTGCCAGGCGAAAAGGATCCAGCGCCAGTTGTCCTGCCGCAGCAGCCGATCCACCATGCCCTGCTGCCTAAGAGTGCGAGATGGAGTCTGCTGAAGCGCGAGACGAACCCGGCATGGTTTGGCCTGGGTGGAAAGAAGTGAGTGGAGAAGTGCGACTGCGTGCTTGGATCCGATGAGGTTAATGCATTCCTTGTGGCAACTCAGACTCCTAGGCACATCCGGCCAGAACATCGACGACATCTTCAAGTACATGGAAGAAGGGCAGGACTCGCGGCTCAGGATGGCGTTCCAGACACTTCGATGGGGCCATGTCGCACCCACCGCCCCAGACACACTTTGTGAGTGATTGCACAGAAAACTCGTGGTGAAGTTCTGCAGGCTGATTTCTACTGTTCTCACATTCTACCGTCGTCACTGCTGCTGTTTCTCAGGGTGTATCCCTTTTACTGACCGCGACCCTTTTTTGCTGTTGGAACGTCCGGATATCTACTTTATCGGAAACCAGCCTCGTTTCGCCACCGGCCTTTACGCACGTGAGTTCTGCGGATTGCCTGTACGTGCAGCTCTGACTGCTCGCTGACTATACCCCCATCGTTTCGCAGCGGCAATGGAAAAGAGTGAGGCGCGACCGACGCGCGTCGTGCTCCTTCCTCGGTTCTGCGAGACGGGCGAGGTGGCGCTAGTCAACCTGCGTACGCTTGAATGCAAAGTCGAAAAGATCGAGGTCGACCTCTGATTGATGAGGACGGCGCGTAACTCTAGAATCGACGATGCCAAGGCGTTTCTACTCTCGCTCAAATGTACACATTACACGCTTTGTGTAATGGCAATACGATTGCGATGATGATAATGGTATCGAATATGAAGAGCAAGTTACAGTACATTTAAGTTATGATCAACATTATCCAAGCAGAATGAGGAAGGCAGAAGCGACTTGATGTAGACAAAAAATTACACAGCGGGCAGGCGACAAGATGTTGGTTATGGGGAAGGCAAAAACTCTTCACAGCCATCGCCCTCGCAGACCCTCGAGCCAGCGGCCATAGAGTAGGTCTGCAATGGGTGACCGATACGCCGACGCAGCCTCGTTAGAGTTTTCGGATGGGCTCTCACTGACGTTTGCGAGCGAAGGCCGGCCATTGCCAAGCCTGTTGCGGAAGGTGGTGGAGAGGTTGTCTCTCGCTGCTTCATTACTGTTGTGAAAAGGGGTCCACGGGGAAGAACGCGTGAGTACCACTCCTCAAGGACACCTTCCCTCACTCGCTGAATTGTCAAGCATGGCGCAAGCACTCACTCGTTCATGCTGAGCAACAAATCGACGATCGTCTGGTACGCCAATTTCGGGTTGATGTCGCTGAGGTCCTCAAACCCGCGCGTAATCATATCGAGTGCCTCGATCTCGCGCGCGTCCATCTCGTCCCTGCGCGCCCGCTCCATGACAGGTAAGACGACCTCCTGGACGAGCGCACGGCCCGCTTGCGCCTCGTCCGCCGCACCGATAATGTGCCCGCTGCCGCTGCTGCCTCTGCTGCCTTTGCGTAGATGCCCACGCACATGCGGCGGAGGCGGCGTGTCCTGCAAGTTGCCGTTCGACGGCGTCCGTCGGATGCCGCCGATGAATTCGGCGCTGATGCGCGCGCTGCCGCCTGCGTCAAGCCGCTTGACGGGGCGGATCGTATCGTGCCCACTCGCAACGTCCCCTTGGCGCAGGATGGTGCCGTTGATGTCGTTGCGCTCGTTCCAGCTGCTGCGGCGCGTAGTGTTGAATGGTGAGGCGCTGCGCAGCGCTGCTGCTGTAGAGGACGACGAGGCGCCGGCGGTGACATCGGCGCTGCTTCGATTTTTCAACGCTGCCGCGCCTGAATCGACATCTAGTGGCGGCGCGAGTTTTCCGCCAACCCAATGCTGCTGTTGGTTAGTCGCATCGCCGGACGCAGCCGGCAGCCCTCCGCCTCTGCGTTGGCGGAACGTATCTCGGAGTGCATCGATGTGCGGGCTGTCGACATGCGCCGCGGGCTCCTTGTCTGCTGCTGCTTCCAATACAGAGACAGATGCGGACGCGACAGATGTGGCGGCTGTGTCGATGCTGTCGCGACTGCTGGACGCACGCAGGCGCTCCGAGTCGCGCAGGTTGACGGCTGCGAGTGAGCCCTTGCCCGTGCTGCGGCGCTTAGGGGTCGCGGGTGACTCAGGGCGCACATTGTCCGCCGCCGCCGAGGACGACGCAGCGGAGGACGACGAGACGGAGGACGACGACGAGGAAGGCTCCATCGACGACACGGACGGGGACGCGGCGACGGCATTGGCCAACGACTTGGCCGGGTGGTCCGGCCCACGCACGGTGCCGTAGCCGGCATCGGTCTCCTTGTGCCCGCTGCCGTTGTTGACCTGGGTGGCGTGGATGGATGCTTTCCAGTCTGCGAGCTCGCGCTCAGCTTGTGCCTCCTCGTCCGCGTCATCCTGCACATCGTGCTGCTTGTGGTATAGAAGCGATGAGCGGTTGCTGCGCATGGTATCAAACTGCCAGGCTGAAGTGACGGTGCCGTTGAGCGTGCTGGCGCCGTCGCTCTGGCTCATGTCGTGCTGCTGCATGCGGTCGCGCGCGATCTGGCCGCCGCGGTTGGCACGGCGGGCCTTCCAGTCCTGGTGGCGCTCGATGAGCTCCATGAGCGATGACGTCTTCTTGGCACCCTTGATGAAACGGTGGCTGAGCAGCTCCTTGGTCGTCGGGCGGTGCTTGGGGTCCTTGATCAGGCACAGGTCGACAAAGTCCTTAAAGTGCGCGCTGAAGCTGCCTTCGAGCGTCGGTGACTTCGCCTTGGGGATGAGGAAGAGCACGCGCATCGGGTGGTACTCGGACAGTGGCGGCTCGCCCTTGGCCATCTCGATGGCGGTGATGCCTAGGGACCACAAGTCGGCCTTGCAGTCGTAGCCGGCCTGGCGGATGACCTCGGGGGCCATCCAGAAGGGCGTGCCGACAAACGTGTTGCGTCGCGACTTGTTGCTGCTAAGTTGCGCCGCGACACCGAAGTCGGCGAGCTTGACGCGGCCCGACGCGGAGAGGAGGACGTTGGCGGCCTTGATGTCACGGTGGATCTTGCCCTCGTTGTGCAGGTACTCGAGGCCGAGCAGAAGCTCGCGGCATATGATCGCGATGTGGCTCTCGTGGAACGGCCCGGCCTTGAGCAGGTCGAGGCAACTACCTCCGGCGAGGTACTCCATGATGATCCAGAGCTTGTAGCCCTTGACGAAGCTGCCGTAGTACTTGGTGACGTACTCGCTGTCGCACTGCGCAAGGTGCGCGATCTCCATCTGAATCTCGCTAATGTCATCGTCGCTGTCCTCGAGGTCGATCTGCTTGATGGCAACAATCTGTTTGGTCTCCTTGTGCATGCCGCGGTATACGGTGCCGAAGGAGCCCGTGCCGAGCTTCTCGAGTAGCTCGTACTGGTCGGACAGGCTGGCGCCGGACGCGATCGCCGCGGCGGTCGTGGTGCCTGGGGCGCCGCGCGCCGAGGAACCGGACGAGGTGGTCCACAAGTCACTCTCACGGGAGCTGGCCGTTACACCCGAGGAGGAGCGGGATCCGGACGCGGCGCTCGAGCTGACCTGCGAAAAGGAGGGGGACGCTGGCGCCGACGAAGGCCCGGCGCTGCACGGCGAGCGGCCATCGGGTGCGCAGGAGCTCTTTGCCGGTTGCTGTAGCGGGGGCAGGTCCTTGTTGCTGCGTCGAGGGGATAGCAAAGGCGAGCGCGAGCGAGTGGGGAGCAGATTCGGCTGCTCAGGGACACGCGAGGAGGGGGCCACGTCAGTGCGCTGCTGCTGATAATCGAGGTCAAGGCGCGTCTGGCACCGTGGCATGGACTCACCATGGTGGGCAGCGTGAGAGAGGCGGATGTCGACCGATTTGGGTGTCTCTGTCTGCACGTTTAAGGAAAGAAAGAAAGGAAAGGGGGTTGGGCGTATAGATGGACGAGTTGTAGATCGCAGGGCTGCAGGAGTAGGAGTAGGTGAAGATGCCAGATGCCTCGCTTCACCTCGCCTCACACTTCTTATTTTCGTTGTCCCCCCTGGCGGCGAGTGGCTCTGCGCGAATGGCAAGCGGGCTGTGTGTATGGGGCGGCGGAGGATGGATGGCGGTACCTCCCGTCCAGCTGGATCCTGCGGGGAGCGGTAAGCAGGATGGAGTTGATAGATGGAGATAATGGATGGATGGGGGGGGGGAAGTTGTGCTCTGCTCAGGGGTGTGTCCGATGTGTGCTGAACTTCTACATGGGATCCTTCGTATACGCCACGCGCATCTCCCCATCTCAAACCCTCTCCCTCGGTAATAGCGGCAATTCTCCTTCCGTTGCCTCTCACTCATCATGACTTACCTGCATTCGTATTTGGATCACAACTCGACAGACGGCCTCGCATGTGCACGGGGTGCCGGCAGCAATACACCCCTCGCTCTCTGCTGCAGGCAGGCGGCACCTGCTGCCAAGAGGGAGAGCAAAGTATAGATACTACATACAATAGTCGCGGATAAATGGCGATTATATAATGGGGGACGGGGAGAGACACCAGTGGGAGTCCCTGCGGCGCCTATCACAACCATCACGAGCTGGATAGGTGTTGTTCTCCCCCCGTACATTAACACACGTGTAAAAATCACAATGCATGCTTGCTTGGTGCGCTCGGCAGCCGTCAAGCCTGCCGTCCTCTTGTGATGAAGGCAGAAGCGACAATCCAAGCCCCCTTCCCCCCTGAACTGTAGCGTGTGATCTGCCCCTCCACGCCGTCCGAAGCCACACCCTCATCATGACCTCCGGGCCGCTGTTCCGCTCCCCATCGCCACCCTCCACACGTGCCGGCGCAGGTGTAGGACGCCGCGAAGATGGCAGCAGCAGCAGCAGCGAGCCGCCAAGGCTGTACGGCCTCACGCCCTCGCGCGCAAACGCGCTCATCAACGCGCGTATACGCCACATCGGCGCCGAGCTCGCCGACCCTGTCGGTGCGTTCGCACCCGCCAGCAGCTTGAATCGCTCCCTCGCCGCCGCCGCGGCAGCAGCAGGACGAGAAGGAGGCAACGGCGGCGACAGGGTCAAGGCGCTGGCGAACGAGCGCTTGCAGGAGCTCAAGGAGCTTAGTCACATCTACGGCCTCAACGAGCGGCAGGCGCACGCGTGTGTGCGCATGGCGCTCGGCCTCAGCATCAAAGCCGCGCTCGCTGCGCCAGCCGATGCCGGCGACGACGACGATAGTGCTCGCAAAGGGAAAGCGCGAGGGATGCGGGCGGACACGCTCGCGCGCACGCCCGCCGTGCCGTCCATCGCGCTCGGCTCGAGCCTCCTCAAGCTCATCGTCCCGCGCCCCGGCTCCGAGTACGGCAAGGAGCTCGTGCTTGACATCCTCGGCGCGCTCGGCCCCGCGCCGGGCGCGCTCGAGGACCCGAGGGCCAACGGCCAGAAGGCTGGTGGTAGCTCGGGCTTGCCGGCGCAGGATGCACAGGAGGAGGGCGAAGAGGAAGAAGAAGCAGAGGAGGAGCCGGATGGGGATATGGATGCAAGCAGGCATCGGGATATGAAGAAAAAAGCCGGCAAGCCGTTGCGCAGGCATGTACACCTTCGCGTGCAGGTAAGTGCGCGCCATCCATTAGGTCTGCCCACGCAGTACTGACTAAGGCGGTGAATCCTAGGCGCTGGCGCTCAAGCTGCTCATCCTCCTGCTCGACATACCCGCCATCTCCATCGAGCACGCCGCATCCGAGCACGCCGCGGTGTCCTCGCTGGGGAGCCAAGCGGCTGACCCACTCGATGCGGCACGCAAAGCGCACTGCGAGCTACCCTCATCGTTCCTCAGCGTCGCAGCAAAAAGGATGCTTGATCGGTCTTACGGCGTTCTGTTCCACTTTCTCGAGTACCAGACACTGCGGTATGTATCGCGTCAAATCCTGTCCCACCCGTGCTGGGTGGCGTCCGGCCGCTGAGGAACCTGTTCTTTGACTGCCGCGCAGACCGCATCTGTGCTACCTGCTCTGCAAAATCGCGCGGCGCAAGCACGTCAAGAACTACCGCGTCGCCGGCCTGTGAGCTTTCGCACCCCCCCTCTCATGTCCTATCCTGTTGCAGTAGAACCCTTTCGTTGACGTTCGTGCACCCCGTCACATGTGCACGTATGCACCACATAGTCTGGCTTTGCGTAGCATATTCCCCGATGAGCCAGCCATCTCCTCCCTCCTCGCCGTCTTTGGCAACTTCTACCCGGATTTGCTCTTCCCCGACCTCGTCGGTGCCGCCCGAGGTAGCGGAAGCGGCGGCGGCACACTAGGAGCAGGCATGAACCTCGGCCTGCTCTCCGGTGGCGGCGTCCCCCCGCCGGGACTCAGATATCCGGACCTTGCGTGGCTCGTACACGTTGTCGAGCTACATCGCCATCCGCTTGGGCTACCACAGCCGCAGCCTTCGTTTCCGGAGCAAGCAGGGCATGATGCTCAAGCTGCTGGCGAGAGCGAGCGCCTTGCGAAGCGCCGCAAGCTCACTGCTGCCAAGGCCGGCCTGCTTGGCGCTGCTGATTCGCTCGTTGGCTCGGCGCCCGGCAACGCCAGCGGCAGCGGCAGCTATACGATCCCAAGCGGTGCCGTGATCTCCGTCGATGCGTCATCGCTGATCATCTCCGAGCTGCCGTCGATCCGCTCACTTGGCATGGCCCTCGACCGCCTGCAGATGCCCTCGCAAATGGCCGCCGCGCTCAATAACAGACTTATCAGGCTTGCCGTGCTCGTCGACGACGAGGTTGAGATGCACGATTGCATTGCTGAGTGGCTCGTCTCCGCTTTCGAGGACGAGATGCGCTCGCAAAAGGACCTAGGACCGCGCTCCGCGCCATCTTCAGCTGCGGCTGGCTCCCCGCACGTCGGGTTGCTTGTTGAGCGCACGCAGGAGCTCTTCGCGCTCGCCGGCGAGCTGCCACCCGCGCTCGCGCGCTGGCTGTACGCCCTGCTCGCGAGCGGAGCGGCACAGATGCTCAAGAGCAAGGTTCACGCGCGCCGCTTTTTCGACTCGGTCCCGCTTGAAATGGTGCTTCCGCTCGTTGCGCTGCTCAAACCCGACGCACCAGAGGGTGCGTACGCGCGCCTCCTACAGGGGACGCCCTGGCTGACGTTCCTTGTCACTGTCGCTGTCTTGCTCACTTGCTTGCCTTGCGCCCGTAGCTATCAGCAAGAATCTTCTTCAACCGCTCGAGAGCATTCTCAGGGCCCCTTGTGCACCTTTCTCGTGCAAGATCCAGATCCTCAGGTCGCTCACGGACATGCTACAGCTGTGGGCCCGCTTTGACTGGGCAACGGGCCTGCGGCAGAGCCAGAACCGGGCGCTGAAGATGTGGGTGGTCGCTCGACGTGCAGACTACATATAATGCCTCTGGCTTACTGACAGCACATCCCTGTACTCCTCTGTCGCTTCTGCAGCCGCTATGGCATCACGCCCATGCGCCACTGCGAGATGTGCTTCGAGTCGATTGATTTGACCGGGGCCTTCTTGACTCGCCTCGCTGGCAATGTATTACAAGTGAGTTGCAGGCTACACAGCGCAGCATCTCGCACAGCTTCAGTTGGAAGAGGAGCCACTGATCGTAGGATTCATTTCTCCGCCACCAGTCTCGACCAAGGTCCATTAAAGCACAGGCAGCAGTCCTAGACGCATACGCGACGCTCAGCGGACCGCTTAGCGGTCTGCACTCGTCTGTTCTGCCTTCTATGCCGGCCACCATGTTGCTCATCCTTTCCCCGTCCATTTACTGCCCTTCGCGCTTCTTCTCTCTCACCCAGGCGCTGCGGCGCAACTTTGAGGTGTGGGAGTTTGCGCAGGACGAAGTCTTCGAGCAGCAGCAGCAGCAACCACAGTCCCAAGAGCAGCAGGGAAGCAGTCAGCCTGGCTCAGTGGCGAGTGGGGCGCCGGCCAACAGCCGCGAGGGAAGGCTGAAGATGGCAGAGACTGCTTACTTTGACGAAGCTAATCGAGAAGACTTGAACCGCATGGTCGTCGTGCTCGCCGATCTCGTCTGGAGAGTCAAGGGTTTCGCGACGGTTGAAGAGGAGAATGGCATTTCTGTCGGACTTGGCAAGTGAGTGCAAGGCGGAACCGTTGTTGCGTTCGTGCTCTGTGACGTTGACGCTTGCCTGGTGTGCCGTGCGGTACCCGCAGGCGCTTCTTCACGAACTTCAAGCAGCGCTGCGAAGAGCGCGGTGAGTCGGCGCTGATGACCGGCTCGCTGACTCAAGGGCTCGCGTTTGTCAGCCTAGCAGAGCAGTACATGTTCTCGCTCGCGCGCGAGCGAGGCTGGAGCGGCGCACCACTCCGGCCGCCGATCTCGCAAGCGTCGCTAAAAGCCGCACGCACTCGGCACGGCTTCCCCGCGAGCGTCGCCTGGACAGACTACAGGGCCACATTCCTACAGTGGCTCGATGCCAAAGGCGCGGGCGGACTGCAGGAGCTGTTGAGCGCCATCATGAGCTCGCTCAGGCCGCCCGTGCGGCAGCAAGAACAGCAGGGCGGAGGGACGCCGACGGCAAGTGCGGGTAGCCTGAGCCAGCCAGTTGCAGGTTCATCGCAATTTCCCCAGGCGCTGTGAATGTGGTTAGACCTTGCTTGCATTATAATACAAATGAGAAAATCCGCACGACTTGACCTCTTCACGGTACCCAATGCGCATCGTTGAGCGCGACAGTGACGAGCGCCTTGTTGTGCCCGTTGTACTGCCTGACCGTCTCGCCCGAGCTGAGCTCCCAGAGCCGTGCGACGTGGTCGCTGCTGGCGCTGACGAGGTAGGCACTGTCCGCTGAGAACGCTGCGTCCCACACCCATCGCTGATGCCCCACAAGCGTCTTTTCGAGTGTGAACGCGTAGCGGGATGTGTTCCAGATCTTGATCGTCGTGTCTGCTGAGCATGTTGCCAAGTATCTGTAAGAAAAGCGCCGCATCATGTGCACCCAGGGAGGAAACCATTAGCGATGATACGACCAAAGGAAGGATGAACGAGCCGGCACACCTGACATCGGGACTGAGCAAACACTTTGTGAGGTACTTTTCGTGCGCGCGGAACGTGGTGACGGGCTGCAAGTCTGTGTACTCTTCGCCTGGGTTCGCATTCGCCGGCGGTGGCGGTACGAGCGGCTGCCCATCTGCAGCAGTGGAGCCTTCCGGGGCTGCTTGCAACGAACCCTGCCCTCCAGCGCCTTGCTGATCTGGGACGACGCCCGAGTTGATGCGCCACACGTAGACGTTGCCGTGGTGGTTGCCGGCAACAAGGCAGCTTCCCTCGCTTGCGACGCTGACGGAGCGGATAGGCACGTCCTCCTCTGGCACGAGGTCGTGGCTGCATCCGTTTTGCCCGAGGTCCCAGACCTTGACGCTGCCGGCCTGGTCACACGAGATGACGTCGCCCTGGTTCGGATGCACGACGACGTCGTTGACCGCTGCGTGGTGGTCGTACCAGCGCTGCGCGCGCGAGGTGGTGCGCAGATCCCAGATCTTCAGCGTGCCGTCTTCTGAGCCGGTTGCAAGCCACTTGGCATCGGCGTGCCAGGCAAGGGAGGTGACGTTGCCGGAGTGCCCGTCGAACGTCGCGACTGGCTGGCCGCCTGAGTGGCCTGGGATCGCTTGGGAGCCATTCGTGTTTCCTGGTCCCGCAGGTGCCGGAGCAGGGGGTAGTCCACCTGCCGCTCCTGCTCCGCCGCCGGTACCTGCGTTTCCACCGGCTCCGAGGCCTGCTTGGCCGGCTGCACCGCCTGGCGCCCCGCTGCCGTCTGCTCCATGCCCTGCTCCTCCCGGCAGTTGCGACGGTGCAGTGATGTTGCAATCATACAAGCGCACCTTGCCCATCCCCGCCGCTGCGAGCCATCGCTTGTCCGGGCTGATGGCGAGTCGATTCACCTGCGAGTCGGGGTGCTGTATCGTGCGACTGCAGATACCGGACCACGCTTCCCAGAAGCGGATCGTATGGTCGTAGCCGGCCGTGACGAGCAAGACGGAGAGCGCATCTTGCTGCGCGGCTGCTGCTGCTGCTGCTGCTGCTGCCGTGTCGGCAGATGGAGAAGCACGAGCTGCGGACACGGGGACATGCGCTGGTGCTCGGGTAGCACCTTGTATGGATGGCGCACGGTGAGCAGTCATGGTGGAAAGAAGGGCTACAGGCCGTCACTACTAAAAGGGGGTAGGGCGATATCCAGGTTTATCCACGCTGGGTATTTCTTTTAATGCCGGCTTCTCCGATGCCCTGCAGACGCCAGCCCACACTGGGGGAGCCAGCGGACGGTTGCTTTACCTGCTACCGCTGCAGATGAGGCGAGGCCCCAGCGGGCGCCGCGGGCATACGGGAGCTCGGAGCGCCGCTTCGCCTTGAGGAGGGCTCGGAAGCGTCCGCGCCGTACGGATGCGATCAGCGCTGTTGCTGGGTGTGTTCTCCTTGATCGTGAGCTGTCCTGCAAGCGTGTGATGTGCGCGATGTAAGCATCGGTGTTCCATTGGCAATCGTCGTACCTCGGCGCCATGTACCGATGGAGGTACATGGCTCCGACCAGCTCGTGATCCATGCTACGTTGCTCTCTCGGTCAACGATGAGATCGATTCCTACCAGGATTAGGGTTGTATTTCCCCTCAGTTCCGCGCCACCCCTCTCCCCCGGCCGTTTCGCACAAGGGGTAGGTCGGCGTGGCACTGCGCCAGTGTCGGGATGTGTGGTGTTGGGTGTGGGTGTGGACAAATTTTTTTCCAAGCATGTCTTTCTTTGCCCACTGAGAAATTCCACTAAAGAAGCCAAAGAGAGAAAGAGAGAGAAAGAGCAAGTGGATGGACAACAACGCGCACAGCACCTGCTCTTTCTTCTTCTTCCTTGCAATCCCCTTCCTTTCACCTTGACCCTCCCTTCCTCTTCTAATACAAGGGATTGAGTTCCTTTTTGAACACAAACATCGCTTTTCACAAGGTATGTTGCAGCTGGGAAGAAGTGGAGCTGGGCGGGCGCCGTGGATACGCGCGAAGGTGGGAGGGTCGACGCCGGTGCGCACACGGTGGATGCGAGTGGCCACACTGGCTTTGCTGGGCGATCCATCCACTGTTCTTCCTGTTCGGTGGCGATGCGCACAGCCCATGTCTTGCTCCCAAGAGTTTTCGCTGTCTTTGTGGACCTGTTTTGTTGGTAAACTGATACATCTTTCTGCTGGATTGCGCTTTGCTCAATCTTCAGCTCTTTTTTACGTTCACACGCCATTCTACCTTTCAGGTATCGTTTCTTCCCGAGTACAGGAGAAGAAGCGAATCTGAAAGTCTCAAAAACCACTAGCAATCATGTCGAAGTGAGTTATTGCTAGTGCTTGTTCGGTAGATGGCCATCAGGCACAGGTGATTTGAGGCTTCTGGCAGGAGGGCGTAATCATTCCGTGTGCTGCCGCCACCATTCTGGACCCTGGTTGGACTTGCATAGCCATAGGGTTGGCTTTGCCTGCGTGAATGCTGCGCATTGGGCGGAAGCATGATCACAAAGGGCCTGCGCTGCAGGTTTATTCTTGTTCAATGTGCAACTGTTGCATTCTCTTGCGCATGGGGCCTCGATACTGACCATTGTCTTCTTCACATTTTCACCAGGCCTGAGGATGTTGCCGCCGTCGGCGGTGAGGGTAACGACCTCCAGCTTGAGGGTGTCGAGATCGAGTCCAACTGGGACCAGGTCATCGACAACTTTGACAACATGGAATTGAAGCCCGAGCTTCTCCGTGGTGTCTACGCTTACGGGTGAGTCTTCAGTCGCGCAATTGTGGAACTCGCAACACAGATGCTGATCAGAGACATGCATGTTTTCCTCTGTCCAGTTTTGAGAAGCCCTCTGCTATCCAGGCCCGTGCCATTGTTCCCGTCATCAAGGGTAACGATGTCATTGCTCAGGCCCAGTCCGGTACCGGCAAGACCGCCACCTTCTCCATCTCGATTCTGCAGCGCATCGACCCGTCGATCAAGAACGTGCAGGCACTCATCCTCGCCCCGACGCGTGAGCTGGCGATTCAGATTCAGAAGGTCGTCATCGCGCTCGGTGACTACATGAGCATCGACTGCCATGCCTGCGTTGGCGGTACCAATGTCCGTGAGGACATGGCCAAGCTGCAGGAGGGCTGCCACGTTGTCGTCGGTACCCCAGGCCGTGTGTACGACATGATCAACCGTCGCGCCTTCCGCACTGACCACCTCAAGCTCTTCTGCCTCGACGAGGCAGACGAGATGCTAAGCAAGGGTTTCAAGGACCAGATGTACGAGGTGTTCCAGCGCTTGCCGCAGGACACTCAGGTTGTTCTGCTCTCTGCCACCATGCCGCAGGACGTGCTGGAGGTGACGAAGAAGTTCATGCGCGATCCTGTGCGCATCCTTGTCAAGCGGGACGAGCTGACGCTGGAAGGTATCAAGCAGTTCTACGTTGCAATTGAGAAGGAAGACTGGAAGCTGGACACGCTGTGCGACCTGTACGAGACGGTCACCATCACACAGGCGGTCATCTTCTGCAACACGCGCAGAAAGGTCGACTGGCTCACTGACAAGCTCACCTCACGCGAGTTCACCGTCTCGGCTATGCACGGCGACATGGACCAGGCGCAGCGCGACGTCATCATGCGCGAGTTCCGATCCGGTTCGTCGCGTGTGCTCATCACGACCGACTTGCTCGCGCGCGGCATTGACGTGCAACAGGTCTCGCTCGTCATCAACTATGACCTACCAAGCAACCGCGAGAACTACATCCACCGTATCGGTCGAGGCGGTCGTTTCGGTAGGAAGGGTGTCGCGATCAACTTCGTCACTAGCGACGACGTCCTAATGATGCGCGACATTGAGAAGTTCTACTCGACCCAGATCGAGGAGATGCCGCTCAACGTTGCGGACCTCATCTAAGCGAGGAACGCTTCAGCCGACTGCATTCATTGAACCATTCGGATACTTGCTCACCCACTCACTCGCTCGCGACGTAGATGAGAGGGGGCGCGCTCTTCGCTGATCGGCACGGACTCGCGCACGCATGCACAAACGCAAAGCAGTCCTCTGCAGCAGCAATCAAAACGGGCGTTCGAGAGTCGCGGCACGGTGCTGCCTGCTTCTATTCTCGCCCTGGAATTGAAACCCGCAATGTCACTCTCCAGGCTCTTTTCGCGAATATAGAAGGCGACTCAAGTTGCAACGTCGTCAGAGCATTCCACGAATCGAAGAGCCTGGGTGGAGGTTGCCGACTGTCTCTATAAAGCCTAGTCGCACCTCTCACTCTCTCCGACACCACCTCCACACCAAAGCTTGTACATTACCCGCTCTCACCCTGTCCCGCCCCGTAACCTACTATGAATTCCTCCTCCATGCACTCCTTGGTCTCCCGTCCTCTGGCTTCCGCCTTTGGCTGACGCTCAGCTTCGCTCCGTATGAGGGTGTTTCAAGTTACGACCCATCAAGCCCACGATAACCCAAATTGAAGGTCATTGAACTGACGGGAATGATTCACACGACGTACACTTACACGTAAGCGTTGCCACGCAAGCCCCGCTTTCTCGAGAAGAGCCCATTCGAAAGTCTGGGTACGTCCCTGGTGAAACTCGCTTGCAGCCGTTAGTAGAAGTAGTGTTGAGCATGAGATTGCCACAGGGCAGCTCATCACGACTAGTCGAAGCCCTCTTCCACACTAGAACGCGTCAAGGGACTAGAAACTCGGAGCTCAAGCGCAATGGCTTGTAGCTCCAATCGTTGATCCTCAAATTAGATACGGCGGATATTCTAGCTCGGCTCCTCAGATGCACAAAGATATCGCTCCTTCTCCTAGAGCTTTTCTTCAGGAGCTACAACGCCTTGCTAGATGCTGTCTGGAATAACCTTGGGATATCAATTCTGCTGCTTCTCAATCCTTGCACTTTAATCATGACGACGATCAACACAGACTCTCTCAAAAGAAGATGACTACTCTGCAGAGAGAGCTACCCACATCACGCGAGTTGCGGTAAGCGTGCACCCACAAGTCAATTCACGTGAATAGCAGCCGGATGACAACAACCCTGACAGAAGCCCATCATTCGCATCCAGTTCACAAGAGGCGGAGTGGAATGCCTGGTCGGGCCTTGCCACAAAGGTGAACGGTCGCACGCCTTCGTACCTTCTTTGCCGTCCGCTCGCCTCGAGTCCGAGTTCGACCACATTTTATCTGCCAGTCATGACGAATTGCCTGGGGATGAACCCATGAATCTCGATAACATCCATGCGGGACATGCAAAACTCCACGCTTGAAGGGTCCATACCATTCCCGTGGAAGAAATGGGACAATTTGGGCGTGAGTGTCGCAAAGTTTCACCGTCGGCATCCTTGTCAAAGGGAGGTTGAAGGTGGTGGGCATTACGATCTGGACGCGCAGGCTGACACAGGTCACCTTGTTGAGAAAACTGTACAGGCGGGCCACAGACGTGTACCGTCTGCGCGCAAAAGCGTTACGCCGATTATAATGTTATTTCACATGAAGATTGATGCTGCAGCTATTCTAAAGAGACAAAGGAACGTTCGGCGATCCTTCACATGCGTCCTCTTGAGCAGTGCTTCTATACCAAGTAGCAGATATGTAGTAAAGTGCGGTGGCTCTATTGATATTGACCAACAAGATTCCTACCACAGTTGAATGCGCTTTGTGTCAAGTCTGATTGGACCTGTAGTTCAGATGCTTTATATAATATCAAGCATCTGAGCTAGGGTGCCCCAAGGTTGTGTGCAGGTGAGCTCAGTTCAAGCAACTGTTACGACTCATGCAGAAGTGGCCTGTGTGCAGTCCAAGTATTATATCGGAAGCGGAACCTGGCCTGGGTCAAGCTGTGCCAGACGCGCGCTACACCCGCAAGTCGCCGCAGTTTGAAAACAGCTGCGCCCTGGTCAAAAGAGCAGCGCTGGTGACCGAAACCGTAGTAGGGAGTGGGCGACGGCACAAGAGGAGAACAGCGTAGAAGCTACTCGAGCAACGTCCACTCCGACACGCCAAACTGAATGATGCTTATGTAATAACGATCAGCGGAACGAGCAAAAAATTTGCCTCCAGCAGCGATCACGGACTCTTGCTTGGACCAATCGCAGCGACAAGTACTACACGGAAGCGAGGTCACTGCTCTTATGGAATGCGCAATTTTTGGTCTTTCTCGAATGGATCAGACACGTAGTCGGAAGTGCATATCGACCGTGAGAGTACACGGTTCGATAGCTCATTCTTTTGCGGAAAGCTAGAAAGAAGAGCGAGAGGCGACGACAAGATGGCACCACCGCCGGTGCATGGCAAGCTCCCTCGACCTTCATCCTCGGATGCCTCTGGTGTAGCAGTGGGGAAACGAAAGAGGCCGACGGCTGCCGATGCACAGAATGGGGGCATTGGTGGCAAGTCGGATGACCAGCGAATTTCCTCTAGCCTGTTTCCAGAAGACGGCATGCTGCGGCTTCCAGAGCCTGAAGATGAGGACGGTGCAGAAGGGGATCAAGAAGATCAAGGGGAAGACGACATCCCAGTTATAGATCCGGGGCAGAGTTCAGACGAGGAAGATGCTTTTCCTGAGGAAGAGAAAGCAGAAGAAGAGTCACGAGACAACGCCGATGGCGCAGACTCGGGCTCCGAGTCGGAGTCGGAAGAGGGATTCGATAGTGAAGATATCGACAATTGGGATGGATCGGACGAAGGGGACCTGAGGGAGAGCGCGCTCGCAGATGAGCAGGGACAAGAGACAGACATCTCTGAGTTAGATGAGACGCTAGAGAGAATGATGGAAGAAGCTAGAGGGCCGAACGGGAAGCCGACGGAGGATACATCCTACAATGTCCTTGGCATCAACAGGGACGAAGCTGCACAAGCCTTTGATCCGGACCGTCAGAATCCGGACGGAAGCAGCAAAGGTGTCTGGAAGGTCAGCGATATTACTGGAAAGCCGAAGCGTGTCTACCCAGCTATCGAGCCCAACTACGACTCGGACTCCTCGACAGAGGATGCACCGAATCGGATCGGCAACGTCCCACTCGAATGGTACGACGATCTTCCGCACATTGGTTACGACATGGACGGCAAGAAGGTCATGCGGCCCGCCAAGGGAGACGAGCTCGACAGGTTCCTCAGCACAGTGGACGATCCAGAAAGCTGGATGAGCGCGCAGGACAAGATGACCGGACAGGACATCAGATTGACCGATGAGGAACTCGACATCATTCGCAGGCTGCAAAACGCCGAAATTCCAGATGGATCTTATGATCCATACGAGCCGACGGTCGAATGGTTCACGGGGAAGGGAAAGGAGCTGCAGACACCTATGACAGCCAAGCCGGAGCCGAAGCGAAGATTTGTTCCAAGTAAATGGGAGCACAAGAAGGTCATGAAGATCGTCCGTGCCATCCGACAGGGTCGAATTGTGCCGCGTGCACCGACTGCCGAGCGACCGCCGTTCTACAACATCTGGTCCGAGGCCGATGAACCTCACCCGGATCATCCGATGAACATGCCAGCGCCCAAGATGCCATTACCCGGCCACGCCGAAAGCTACAATCCACCAGCAGAGTACCTGTTCAACAACGAAGAGCGCAAAGAATTTGAGTCGACTGACCCGGCAGACCGCAAGATCAACTTCATGCCCGCAAAGCATCCGTCGTTGCGTAATGTGCCCGGCTACCAGAATTTCATGCAAGAGCGGTTCGAACGCTGCCTCGATCTCTACCTGGCGCCCAGAATCCGCAAGAAGCGCGTCGACATTGACGATCCGGAGTCGCTGGTGCCGAAACTGCCGAGTCCTAAGGATCTCCGGCCGTTTCCGAGTATGACCGGCGTGATCTATAGCCATCCGGGTGCAGGCGACGCCTCTCCGCTTCGAGTCAGGTGCATTGCAATTGATCCCCTGGGCGTGTGGTGCGCTACAGGCGCAGACGACGGTCGTGTCAGACTATGGGACTTGGCCATTGGCAGATGCGCTGCAGTTTGGGACCTGCATGCTGCTTCTCCATCTAGCGAGCGAGCACCGGTGCAGAGCGTCGAATGGTGCCCAAACAAGGCGATGGGCATCCTCGTAGCTACCACGTGAGTCCACTTTCATTCATTGCTCTCCCACCTTGCATCTTCCTTTCGGGCTAAGCTGACACTGGCTCTGCTCCAACGTTGTGACAGTGCTGGAAAAGTCACCGTCATTGCTCCACCGCAAGCGAACGTGGGTCATGCCCCCACCGCCTCGCCCTCCTTCCTCTTTGCAACGTCTGGCTACCAGATGCCTGGCACCGAGTCGGCCGACATGGCCAAGAACCCCGTCAAGTGGACGCGGCCGAGAGATGTCGAGCGCAACAGGGGCGTCGCCGCGCACATCGCCGTACCAGGGACGCCCAAGCAAGTCCAATGGCATGCCAAGGGCGACTACTTTGCCACGGTCGCCAGCGACGCAGGTGCCTCCGCTGTCCTTGTTCATCAACTCAGCAAGCATCGCAGTCAGGCGCCGTTCCGAAAGGCAAACAAAGGCTCCGCAGTGCAGAAAGTCGCTTTCCATCCTTTCAAGCCACAGCTTTTCGTCGCGACGCAGCGGTACATTCGCATCTACGATCTCGCGGCGCAGCAGCTGATGAAGACGCTCTTGACCGGTCTAAAATGGATCAGCTCGCTGGACATTCACCCTGGTGGCGACAATCTTATTGTCGGAAGCTACGACAAGCGCCTGATTTGGTTCGACCTCGAGCTAAGCAACAAGCCATACAAGACGCTGCGCTACCATTCAAGAGCCATCCGCGCGGTCTGCTTCCACAGATCCTACCCGCTCTTCGCTTCCGTCTCAGACGATGGCACGGCGCAGATCTTCCATGGGAATGTGTTCTCGGATTTTAGCCAGAATGCACTGATCGTTCCGCTCAAGGTGCTTCGTGGGCATGAAATTAAGAACGGGCTGGGCCTACTAGACGCCAAATGGCATCCGACGCAGCCATGGTTGCTTACCGCCGGCGCAGACGGTGAGGGCCGTCTTTGGACGACATGAATTGACACTTCACATGGGTTCGTCATGCATCGGTACTATACAACATTGGCCCAAGTGTCATGGCCTGAAGAGGGACACGAGAGGAGCCTACTTATCCTTCTTGGCTTCCACCACTGTAACGTCACTGCTTGCACTGTCAGATGGCGGGGGAATATTATTTCCCAAGTCTGAACTGTCTTCCAATGCGCTTTTCACGGCTTGATCGGCGGAACGCGCAGCCTCAAGTTCCTTGCGCAAGGCGATCAGCTCTTTCTCAAAGCGGCGCCCCCAGACCTGCCGGAATTGAACACAAGCATGAGCCAAGATGATAACATTGCTGTTTACACAACAGCTTCAATGCTTACCTCGACATAGTAAGAAGCACCTGTATGCATGGATCGGTTATGTGTCAGCACCCATGATTCATGCTCAAATAGACAGTGGGCTCACCGTTAATCACGCTCATGAGCAGCACAAATAGAACCAGCACTGCAGAAGCCGTCTTCGATCGGTAGAACAGAAGAGGTGCGGGCAGCTGCAAAGAAGGAGAAATCTCAGCGTCAACAGAGCGTCGGTGGCGTCCGATGTAGAGCTTATGTACGCACTGTGGTAATAATGGTGTATACAAACTGGAGCACTGAGAAAACGAATGAATCGTCAATGCTAACGTCCAAGAGGTGCTATGGGTCCAATATAAAAAGACTCACGCATGAAAGCGGGCTCGCGTCTCTGCGGCTTTGCTTTCGATAGCAAGTTTGCAACTGCGCCTTTACCCTGACTGAGTGTGCTATAGCTGTTCGTGCGTTCACCACTTTCGATCTTAAACCGCCTTGGAACCATTACAACGTAGTAAAGTGATTGCCCTGGCGCAAACCAAGCGGAACACGTTGCCAGCCCAAGGGTCAGTTTGGCCTATGCTCTGTAAATAGACGTGCAAGATACGCACAAACAATGTACACCCCCACATTGAAGAAAAATGTTCTGAAACTGTTCAGATGCACCATCTGAGCGAGTGCCGGATATTGCTTGTACGCAATATCAGGGGGGATGAAGTGGCGGATAGCGACAAAGACCAGAAGTGGGTAGAGGTGGATAAAGAGCGAAGTCATCTGCAGAAAGAAAAGCGTGAAGTAGCAAGAAGATGAGGACATGCACCGCAGTTGGATAACTGCATGCATACCTTGTCTAGAGAGTGAAAAGTCATCGAGTTTCTCCATGTTGGAATTGCCGCTGCCAAAGGACCATGCGCGGCGCAGTAGCAACTGTTGGAGGAGTGGCACGAATGAGCTACGTTGCCGTTGAGGCCCAGATCATCCTTTTCGTCTCCTTGTTCGACTCACACCGTTAATAGGAACTTGGACTGCGGCATTAACCAGATAAATACCAAATTCGCCACACTGCAGTAGCGGCCATCCGTACATAATCATCCAAGGATCAGGTACAACACATCCGTGTCATCTGCGCCTTGCACCGTGACTTACTTTAAAAAGTAACAAAACTGCGATCGGCATCATCAAAGGGGCGAGTTGATCTTCAGCACGCTGTAATGTAGCATACACCAAGGTTGACTTACGTCAAATAAAAAGTAATGCCACTTTTTGCGTGTATATGTGAAGATCCGTATCGGCAAGAAGTAAAGGCATTGAATGGTGTATACCGTCGCTAGCCACTCGGGCCTGAGAGCAAAGATGAGAGACGATATGACGAGGTTCCTGTTGGCGAAAAGTTCAGCCTTCTCTAGCTGATTTACAAATCATGCCAGTCTGGGAGGGGGCTCACATTACGCCGATGACAAAGGAGACCTTATCCCTCGTCCTGACCATCTTGGCGTCGCTCCATCTTTCGCTAAGCTTTTCAACGCGTTCGACAACCTTGACCGTACATTGTAATCTCAGCAGATAGGCCAAATTTTCAATCCGTGTGCTGCAGAGCTCACCCCTTGCCGCAACTTCTCTGCTTCCTTCTGTAGTGCTTTCAGTTCCTTCTGGCCTTTGGCCCTTTGAACGAGTTTATCTCGCCGCTGCTTTGCTTTAAACTTGACCTCTTCGGACAAAGTTTTGAGCTTACGGTCCAGAAGATCCACGCGAGAGTCCCAAAAGGTTTCGAGGAGATCTAAAGGCATGTGTTCCATTCGTTTAGGAGAGGCGAGTGCAATAAGGAGTACGCGTAAAGACGTCAGTAACATTCCCCTCGAAGCGCTGCATGTACCGCAGCACTGGCAAAAGAGACTAACCAGCCAGAGGTAGGCCAGAAGCGCCTTCCATGAGGTCGATGCCATCATGCGTCGATGCGCTCTGCATGGAAGAGGATCTGCTTAGAGCAGACATGCTTTCCGAGCAAGTTGGGGAACGGTTGTCGCTCTCTGGGCCGGGGAGCCAGCCATTATGGACCGACGAGTCGGCCATTGACGCATATTTCGCCTAGCCTCTGATATCAGCTATGTTTAGACATGAAGTTTCTGCTCAGCCTGTGGAGGCGCTAGGTGGCGCTGTTTCAAGTACCAAGAGGAGGATGGGACATAATGGACGAGCCCTAAAGCATATCCTTTCCGAATTCAAGGTTCAGTGATGCATCGGAGACTTGCCGCACCGCACGGCGGCGCAAGTGTTGGTCTCGCAGTGTGTCCATGATAGGACCGCGCCCGTGTGATATCCATCTACCGCCCTTCCCTTCCTCTATCTACGATCTCTTCCCGCAGCGTCCAACAGGTTCGTCTTTGAGTGTTATGGATCGAAACAGGGCATCGAGACCTGCTCGTAGTAAGCTGAGAAATGCGGTCATCTGCCGGAAGGCTGCTATCCGTCGTGGCCTCGAGCTCTGGCGGCCCAGTGCGAGGCGTCCAAGTGATCACAATTACTCCATGCACCCAACTTTCCCGCGATGGGCGTATCTGCAACGAGGGCGCTTGCAGCGGAAGACATTTCCGTAGAGTAACTGCAGGGAATGGTATGCCTCTATTTCGACAGCGTTGGTACTCGACTGGAGCAGAATCGAGTAACTTCTCAGGGAATGGGGAGGCCCGAGATGCGGGCACCGTCTCATCCAGCAAAAAGGACACCAAACACCAGCTCTCAGATGCTGCCGCTGCTGCAGCGTACTCAGCAAATCTGGCTAGCTCTTCTGCATCCAGGAGAAAGACAAACAGTCAGCGTCAGGCATCTTCATCACCATCATCCTCGCCGTCAGACAAAACAGCGGAAAGTACAAGCTCACCTTCATCCGTGCCTGAGTTAGGGGCCTTCTGGTCCGCCGCCTCTTCGGCCCCAGAGTCGAGCTCGGATCCATTCATAGACAGTGAGGAATTGCTGAAGCGTCGATCTATGCATGCACAAAATCGGACGGAAGACTTTCGGAGGCTCAATGCGCTGACCTCAGGCCCGAGCTCTCGATCGCCCACTCGCGACTCAGAGGGCCGCACTCTGGAGGATGCAAATGGACAGGTAGAGAGCACCGCATTCTCGGGATCAATGACCGAACAAATGTCTGCGGGAACAGAGCTCGTCTCAGTGGCCCCATACGACTCCTCTAGTCAAGCATACTCGCGCGTGATTCCAAAAGCCTCCCATCCCTTCGACACGAGGGAGTTCGTGAATAAGCTTGAGGAAGCTGGGTTTGTCCGAAAGGCCCCATGGATGTCTGCGGATCGGAAGGGAAAGGAAAAGGAGATAGAGGGAGCGGCGGAGGATTCCGATCATAATGCAGACCTACAGCTAGCGCAGCACCGAGATCCAGCACAAGCGATCATGGAGGCGACGAGAGCTTTGTTGGCAGACAGGAACAATGCCATGCTGCAGCGCGCACTCGACAAGACTGATCTGGAGAATGTGAGTGCCTGATGACTTATTCCATTTTTGTGGCGCTCAACGTTTTGCGGATTGAATCCTACACAGGAGGCATATCTATTCAGCGCAGCCTTGTCCGAATTGCGTACGGAATTACAGGTCAAGGCTCGTAACGATGCGGCGTCCTTACGAAGCCTGACTACGCTTCTGCAACGCGAAGTTGACAGCATGAACCAAAAGATGCGCGAGGACATAAACACGCTTAAGCATGAGTGAGTTCGACGACGCTTACATCGCTTGAGCCGCTGGGAATCACACACGTGATGTTGATACGACCCTTGCTTCGCAGCATCCAAGTTGACATGAACAACCGCAAATCCGAATCCAAGGAAGAGCAAAACCAACTGGAGCAGGATATTCAGGATTTGCACAACCGCTTCACTATTTCGCTCAGCGACCTCAAGACAGAGATTGAGCAGAACATCAAATGGGATGCCACACGGCGGTCATTAGGTGCGTCCCTTCGCAAGCCGAAATCAGAGCGCGTGATCCTGACCACGATGATAATGCGCGCATCCCCAAAATCTCTTTCCTATCAGCCCTCGTCTTCGGCATCGCAGCTATCCTCATGACCACAATCATGCTCGCTGACTTCTTTACACGACCCGATGCGGAAGAATCCGAAAAGAGAAAGAACGGTTCGATGACTGATGGAAGCGCAATAACGGGCGAGACCAATTTGCCCAAGAAGGCGGAGGAGTTGGGTCTCGTGCCGCAGTATATGCAGGATGGCAGTCGCTTTGTATAGTGTAGGCGCATCGCCTGGCCTGTGATCGCCTCGTGCGGTCCCGCCAAGAGCTTTTGAATAATACATTTCACACTTCCGATAGGATGCGTTTTGCAGGAGATGCTGATGCGCGTCTAGCGGGAAGTACTCCAACGAAAGAAAAAATCACTTTTGGCCGGCCTTCTTGCGTGCGTCGGCGGCTAGGCGGTTGTGCTCGGTGATGTCCTCCGATTCCCAAGGATAGGCGCTGAAAGATCAGTGGCAAAGAATTGGACGTTGTCAGTAATTTTTCGGATCTAACGAATCACTGACTGAAATGAGGCTCACATCCACTCATTCTCCGTGTCCTCGCCGGCGTAATACCTGATACCCTCGACGATACCATTCTCTATCCGCTCTACAGGTTGGTTATTGTTTGCGGGTGCAGCTCCATCACCGGCGATGTGGTTGTTCTCGTTGAGGATGGGTAACTTACCCTTCTTGATGTTGCGCTTGTTGTGCACGACAAAGCAGGCAAACTTTGTGGCGGGCACCGCGGCTCGTTCTTGCTCCGACATGGAGGAAAGGGCCTGGCGCACATCGTTGTACAGTTCTTGGTAGGCGTACCTGCGTGGAACAGAATGTTCAAGTAGAAGAGATGATTTCCCGCATTAGAGGTGGTTTGCGCGATGCGAATGGTAGCAGCAGAGGTAAGAAGGTCTGACGCACTGTAGAGTTGTTCGAGAGTCATCTACTTCGTCGACGATAAGGATCTTCTTGCCGACCAAGCCACCGGCATCTTTGCCCTCTTCGACCTTCTTGGACGGGTCTTTGTGGCCCAGGAGCGCTTTCTCCGAAATCCACTGCGTGCGTGTGACAGACTTGCCAATTGACCCCTCAACCATGCCTGCCACCTCTTCGTATAGACTGAGGCCGATGGCCTGCGTAGGGATGTTGCGCAGGCGTGTGGGATCAAGCTCCGAGGGTCGCTTGAGGAAGGAGCGCATGATGCGACCGGGAATCAGCCCGCCGCCGCTGATGAGGACCATCAGGTCCGGGTCGAAATCAGCCTTGATGTAGGCGGCGCTGCGGTCGATCAGCTTGTGAATGTCCTCGTACGTCGGACGGAGCTTGCCGTCAGCGCACAGCGGAGTCGGCATCGTGGGCAGCGGTAAAACACGGCGAGGGGTTGCAGCGCGGGTGAAGTCGCACAAGCAGTTTCTGACGCAAGTTTGATCCTCGCAGACGTCGACCGGCTTGTTGTCAGGGCTCTAAACAGGCTGAGAGCGTAATTCAAGGTGCTATCACAATTTCGATGTTTGTTGGCTCCTTGCGGACAGCCGAAGATTGCGAGGCATTCAACAGCTGACTACTGTACTGACGCCCAACCGCACACAAGAGTGAAGAGATGCCGCACGTTTTTGTGGAGCATTGGTTTGTTAGCTCTCTTTGGATGAGCTGGTTTCGCTGTAAATCCCGCTCATCACTTTCGCATTCGGGTTCATGAAAATGACGCATCATTCGCGCTTGTCGCTTACCAAGGCGAAAGTTGATTGATTGATACATGGGATGTGAGGGCAGCTAGTGATGGGCTACCTCACTGCGGGGAACAACGTAGTCTCACTGCAGCAAGCACGCCTTGAGCCGTGAAGGGAGGCATCCTCTCGCGTCGCTCTCTCGCATTCAGCTTCGTATTATACCGTCATGTACCATCCGCACATGTAGCTAGACTCCTCGACTTGCATTGACATATCCCATGCTCCCGATCGCTCGCCGGGTGCGTCGCACTATCTGAAAGCGGGCTAAGAGGTGGTACAAGAGAGTGTGGGTGGTAGTGGTGGCAATGGAAGGAAAAGGAGCAAGGTCGAGGTAGACACCCGCCGGAGCGGTTGGGTGCGAAGAATGGGACCAGGGTGCGGTCGGATAGGCAGGCTGGAAGTGCAAGTCTCGCCAGCATGCCGAGTCGGGTACAGGCGGACCCTCATTGCGCGAACAGAGGGTGGTTCTTGCTAACGCAGCTCAATGCGCAGGTGACTTGTGGATGTAGCGGCGGTACGTAGAGGACCGCCAGTGGCCACACGTTTGCATGTCCTCCGGCGCCGCACCACAAGCACGCCCACGTGGTCGCCCCCCATCGGAAGCAGTGACCAGCGTATCTCAGGGGGGACAACCCCATAACACCCAGCGCCGCTTTGACGGCCGCAAGGAAACGCTCGCTCGAGAAACCACCACCACGCAATGAGAAGACCGACACCGAGGAGGGGCGGCCAGACGTGATAAGCCGGAACGCTGTGATCGTGCAGGCAAGACCGTCAATGGATCGAGTAAAAAGCGTTGTCTGCGGGGAGGATGCTGTCAATCTCACAGAGCAGTTCTTCTTGACACTCCTCCGCGATGGAGGCTATCTAGATGCCTGATTTGAAGAGGATGTCGAGAGCTTCTAAGGACGTCTTCCCCCATGCGGTCTTTCTCTCAGCTTGTACGAGAACTGGTCGGTAGGGATGGCCATCGAGGGCCGCCCCAAAGCTGCCACCGAGGTAATGCGTCCTCTCTACCCCTCGGGCAACATCACAGGTTCAATGGATGCACTCTGCAAGTGCCTTAAATAGGAACGCGCTCGAACAATAGCCAAAGAGACGACATCGATCGTCATAGAAGTGACCGTCTAGCTGGAGGTCAAACCGTGCTACTCGGAAGTGGGGAAAGTGTTTTTCAGGTCAATTCTTGCATAGGCAGAAGTTGAGGCAGGCCGCGAAGCCGTCAATGATGCGCTGCATGACATCGTAGCGAACAACAGGGACCACAGTGGATATGCCAGCATTGATGGAAGGCATGGCGTTGATCATTCCTAGGCCACCACAGGTGAAAGACGCTGCGATGTTGAGTCTCGTCCTTAGGCACGGCCCCAATCGGCGAGCAGACGATCTACGATGCGTCCGCACCAGCGCGAACCCTGAACACGCTTCAACCTCTTATCCATACCCTCCAGGACGCGCTGCAGACCCAGGTCGAACATAGGCAAGTTGCGAACATGAGGCTGCGAAGCGTCCCTCGAAGGGCCGCTATAGCCAATCAGGAGGCCGTGCTGCAGCCCGCTAAGCACTTGCTCGACTGCATGTCGGTCGGAATAGGGTTACAGCAGGCACCGCCAGTTGTGTGACTGCTGGGCGCAAGGTGAAGTCCCTACCAATTTCGTCGAACCGGAGCAACTCAGCTCCTGGAAGGACAAGGTAGGGCGAGCTAGTGGCAATGGCTTGCTGTGCGCCACCATGCGAATTAGAAAGAGGTCTACACACGCCGAAGAGCTTGATAAAGCTGGACCCAATGTGGGCACTGGCACGTGATGGTCGCCTTGGCCTACCTTGGCAGAGGGATGTGTGATCAGGACTGATGCAGTCGTCACCGCGCGACTTGTGTTCGACACGACCGAGGCTGTTGCAGACGTTCGCGCGCCCGCTCGACACATGCGTCAAAGCGGGGGTTATGCGTAGTGTGCTAAGACCATGCGATCTGCAACAAGCTCACCAGGCGACTCCGCCGACGTGGGACTTGTAGCGGAGTGATAGACGTGCATAGGTTGAGAGGGCAGTGCTGCACTACAATTGTGATTGTGATTGTGCGTTTGAAAGGTTGTTGTTCTTGGTTGGGTAAGAGCTAGCGGCATGCCTGCTCGCACAGCAGGTCAAGCAGACGCGTTGTCGCTTGCAGGTACTTTTCTCATTCCCACCCTTGCCCTGATTGTACAACCTGCACGGCTCGTTGTCACACGGGGCGGGCGATCGGATCGCGAGTGAGGCACACCTTGAGTAAGTGGTAGCATCCACGTGCCTCCACTGTATACTATGCCTGTCCGCGAGCAGGCGGGTCTTAGAGAATAAGATGAAAGCGCAGCGAAACGTCCACTGAAACTCGCAGTGTTGCAAGTTCTGATACACCCACGCGACTTGGTCTAGGGATTGATCCATGTCCAAGAACGTCCTCCCCTCCCCCCGCGGTGATATAGACGGTGAAGAGAGCGGAAATCCTGCAGGTTCGGAGGTTCGGGACGCACTTCCCGAAACAAGTGTTGTCCTCGCTTGCATTTCGAAGTGTCGAGTCGGGTGTCCACCCATGTCTGTTGCGCCGAACAGGGGTAGTCCCTCTAGAACCGCTGTACCGAGGTCGGAAGTAAGGTTGCAAAGACTTGCGAAACCCAGAACCGTAAAGCCGAACTCGAGCACGCGCTCGCGATCTGCACCGCTAAGCCAGTGCCCAGGCCATGGAAACAGACGTACTCACTAGCCGTGGGTGTAGCCTGAACGCGGGCCACTGTTGCCCCAATCAAGCGAGTAAGGGTGTCTCCACCAAGTAACATAGGACGACTCACAGATTCCAAGCCGGAGATGCGGTTGGAAAGGTCGTTGACTATCTTGGTGACGGCGGGCCTCCGCTAGCTGTGCTTTCGGTTCAGCGATGCACTGATAGAAGTCGGTCACGGTACCGCGCTGCTGAGGGGGGCAACTGCTATTATTCCTGAGATATCTCACCGCCAGCGGTGAGATTCTAGGACGAAGTGTGGGCGGCGAGGGCGCGAGGCATTGCGTGGGTTGGGCTGCGGTGACATGAAGCGTGCTGGCGGCCGTTGCTGCTGACGAAGAAGTCAATCTGGAGGACTTGATGGTACCTGCTGCACTCCTTGCTGATGCCCATGCAGAGGAACGAAAGTGGAGGTACTTGAGTCTGTCAGCAGAGCGGAAGAAACTGGCGAGGACACAAAGGACAAAGCTGGAAGGATATTTCGTTCCCAGTTGCATTCGCATTGCGTTTGAGCAGAGACAGCTCGGGATGCGATGAGCTACTCACCTACTCTCTTAGTCGTGTTAGCTTTGAGCGCTTGAGCAGACATGCAGGGAGGGAAGGAGACGGCAGAGAGGATTACTTGAATGAGATGACAAAAATAAAGCGAGCTGAACGGTGCGGAGGAGAGAGCCGTGCGCTTGGGGTAGAGCGCAATGTGCCGCAGTCGGATATTCGCCATGGTTCCCAACGGACAGCGTTGTTTGCTGCCAACCTATACTGCCGGAAGGCCACTGCGGGCGTTCATGCTTATGTGCGTGATTCGCGACTCGTGGCCGTCTTGTATCCTAGCGTCACGCGGTAGTCATACGACTTCATCGGTTTCATTGCATTCACTAGTACAAGGAGCCAAATGCTGTGTCGCGCAGTGCATGCGATGAAGGGAGGGGAGATGGGCTATGTAGATTTGCCTCCGGCCAGCTACCATGTTACCAAGCTTTTTAAGTTACCAATTTTCCATGCTACCAAGCTTGCCACGTTACGAAGCCTCCGACAGTCAAAAATCTATGATGTAACGGGGTAAGACAAAGGAAGCTCAGGGGTCGTGACCAGCTCTTCAGCGCTATGATTGCTAGTTCAAACTAGTTGGTCACTTGCGAAAATCCGTGGGCTTCGAGGTGTAGTTGCTGAGCTTGGCTGTTTGCAGAATCGCGTTGACCTGAGCGGTGAACTGAGGGTCGAGGGTTGGGGCGGTGGCTGCCGTACTTGTGTGACATTTGGAGGCTTGGTAACGTGGTACGTTTGGTAAAATGATAAGCTTGGTTGATAAGCTTAGTAATGTAGTAGGCTTAGTGAGGTGGTATTTGGTCGGGGCACAAGTTAGGGTTAATCAAGCTATTATGTAACCTGGTAAGGGCAGAAGTGGCTTTAAGTCTGTGACCAGCTTTTGGCGCTATGGTTACCGCTTGTGAAGGACTGAACAGCTTGCTTGAGAATACCAGTGCGACCAAAAGACGGTTGGGGACTTTCTGACAGATACACTCTCACCGCTCGTTGAATGCGTCTTTGGGAGTTCGTCATGGAGGCTCGTGGAAGTGTCGAGGCTGTGCTTAATTGTGCACAGTGCGTGGACATTTGACTCAGCTTCATAATTGCGCATTCTCGTTAACAGCGCTCGAAGGTAATGCAAACCTGTAGATGGTCATCACGCCTTAGTTCCGAAATCATACTTCCTTAGTGCGCCCCTTGGTTTGGCAAAGGGCTTGCACTGTTGTCCTGACCTGGTCGTGAGCTGCCCTGTGACACAGACGACGGAATGAGTAGTCTGTTGGCTTGACAGGGATTGAGCGCTTCCACGGTGCGCCTATAACGCAGCGAGCGAGCGTGCGATCAATCGAGCGCTGCGCCTGGTCTGAACGCCTTGAGGCTGACTGAGACTCTGCGTTCTGATCGAACCTCCATGCGCGCGCTTGGGGATTGTACGGGATGCGTCCGTCGACGGACGCCACCGCAGTCATCGCCGGTAATAAATGTATCGCCGACGAGCATAGAAAGGTGTTCCTGGGACTATTTTCGCCATCCAATGTATGGTGGAGAAGTAGGGACGAATATCGCCAAAGCTGGAGCAGGTGGAGCTTGAAGTTGAGCGCGAATTGAGCATCTCATTGCGCGCGTTGAGTCTGAATGCCAAGGAGGCAAGCAGTGTTGTCTCCTCGGCTCGTGCGTAGCAGGCGTAGGCCCATTGCCGCACGATGAGATCACGGTGTCAGAACTAGACTTTGGCTGCGCCGTGTGGCTCGACTTCAGGAGGCACCTGCACTCTGCACTCATCAACTCGGCAAGCGCCGAGAGCGGAGTACTGATGTGAAGGGTCGAGGGGATACTTTTCCTAATTGGCCTTGGGCCTTGAGGGGTCTCTTGGAGGCTGGCTGGGTGGTGGGGGGGCAGGGCCTCTCCGATGGTCTTCGAAAGTGCGGTGAGTTGCTTAAAAACTTGGGTGGCCGGCAAGAGGGCAAGAGTGCATTTGTCGTCCTGTTGTGTGTGTGCGAGAGTGGCGTTGGCAGCATTGCGGCAGTGTGAACTACGCCACATCGCCGGGCGGTGTCGGGCGTCAAAAGTGCATATGACATAAATATACACACAGGCCCAGTGTCTCCTCCTTTTGTTGTCTGTAGGAAGCGCGCTGCGCTGCGGTCTTGTCACACCAGTGTGGCAACTGCGGGGAGGGGGCGCCTCCACTGAACACTGAGACAGTGCTGGATCGCTGACTGAGGACAGCCCTTGGCGTTGGGAGGGCATTGCTCCAGCCTCCCAAGTACTACAGCTTGCTCCCAACAAAGTACATATTACAGACGACCCGACTTCATGCTCGTGGTCGTCCGACGAGGAGCTCATCACATTCCATTGCTTCTTCCCTATCCTTCCTGGAGCATGTCCTTTGTTCTGCGCAGGGCACAGCATCCCTCGACAGCAGGGCTGCAAACGGGCCCCGGTCTTGTGCATCGGTGTGTCTGTGGATGCGTGCTTATGCGTGTTGGCAGCAAGTCACTAGGTCTGCGCCGAACGGGGCGTCGGGGCGTCGGTGTGTCTATGTAAACGCTTGGTGAGCAGCGTCAAGGTCGACTCAGGAGGCGAGCAACGCGGCGGCCCTCTGACTCGTGATAGGATTACTTCCAAACAGAACCCAGTTCCATCAGATGCCAAAGTAAAAGCAGACTACAGCATCGTACATGCTGTTTACTGCGGACCAACGATACGCACACGCCAACAATTACATCCGATAGAAACCTGGCCGCAACGCCAGCCGCGGCTCACGCCTACGTTAGCAGCGATAGATCTTCTTCGCATGGCATCGACGGTTTCATTTCAAGGGAAAGCTAGCTAGCGACGCCCAACATGCTCCGCAGAGGCAAGGAGAAGCGCTCTGACAACTTCAACTCCAGCGCAGGCAGCAGCAACAGCATCAATGCTGCAAGCCAAGGTCAAGGGCCGAGTGAGGGGCAGGGCGGGCTGAGCGCGTCATTATCAAGCTCTACTGGGCTTGGAAGCAATAAGTCGCTGCCTGTTCCACCCCTGCCTTCGCCCGGGCTAGGCGGCGGTAGTAGCAATAGCTTGGGGCCCTCAGGAGCAACCAGCGTCGGCACACCTGTGAACGGGTCAGCTGCCTTGGGAGAGGGGGATCGCAACGGCTCTTCGAAGGGCACATCCGCTGCTGCTGTGGCTGCGGCCGCCGCAAACAACCCTAAGCTGCGTCCTGAGCAGCAAGGGCAACATAGCGCAGGCGTGGCTCTTCCGCTGCCGCCCTGGCATGAAGCGGGCCCAGGTGCGAGGGAAGCCGCATACAGTCAACCTGGACCCGGGAGAAGTACCGGTTTGCCGCAAAGCATATCCATAGACATCCACCCTTTGCAGCAACAGCAACAGGCGACCGCCGCGACGCACGGATTCCAGCAATTGCAGCAGCAGGCCTCGAGTCTGGGTCGCAGCCAATCGGCTTTCAACTTTCTCCTCTCGAAAGCGAAGGCATCCTTTGGTAGCAACCAGCAGAACCAAGGGCAAATGCAGGTACAGTCCGCTGCCATCGCGCAGCAGCAGCAGCTGATGCAACAAGGAGGACCAGGAGTGATCCACTCTTCGAGTTCCATGCCGGCCGTACAGGAAGGGTGGGGCATGGATGCAGGAATGGGCATGGCTTTCGGAGGCAACGGAGCAGGCGCTCCGTACATTCCTATGCGACGAGGGAGCTCGGGGCCAGGGCTTGCGAACGGAGGCAGCACCATCCATGGCCAGCGGGAGCAAGGCGTCGAGGATCCGTATGGACTCCCGCCGCGGCCTAGCTTTGCGACAGACGAGATTAGTTCCCCCCTCGCAGCAGCGTCGAGCCCGACGAAGCGCAGCTTCTTTAGCATGGGCCGCGAGCGCAAGCCTTCGCAGACATCTGTCTCTGCTCCGCGGCAGTCCTTTGCGGTTGCACAGAGCCCGCTGGGCAGGTCCAGCATGGCTTTGGACCGCGAGGGAGAGCGCATGATGGGGCTTGGCATGGGCATGGCAGGCTATGGCTATTCCAGCAGGAGTCAGTCTGACCTGCATGCACGATCGGATGTCCCGCCGCTCCCTCCAGACGCAGCTGCGGCCGCCTCGCGTGCAGCATTCACCAGTGCAAATACCCACGCTAACCCGAATGCTGACCTTGGCACCGGTGGCTTCCCCGCGCAGCGGAGCCCGTACCTGCGGTCTCCGTCACCAAACTTTGTCAGCGGCAACAGCATGGCGTTCTCGCGCAGTGTCGACGACCTGAGTCAGTTTTCAAGTCCCGCGCTCATGCCTACATCGCCTGGGGCCGCTTCTATCACCAGTAGCGGAAGCATGGCGCCTCCGCACAAGCTCCGCGTACTTGGACTTGACCAACAGCAGCCACCGCCGCAACAGCCACATCAGTCGCAATCATACCAACATGGACGTGCTGCGTCGATCATCGTAAGCAGCGGCAATCACCAGGCAATGGGTGCTGCCAATGGCCAACGACCGCCCGCAATGCCGCCGCTGCCGCCGCAGCACCAACAACAAAACCGGCTGCGAGAAGCGCAGCAGCAGCACGCGCGCAAGGCCTCGCGTCTTCCGTTTAGCTCTAAGGAAGCGCAAAAGGGAACTATAGGGACCCTTGATGCCAGCAATACCGGCTCTGCGGGGCGGAGCCAGAGCTTGGCGAATTCGCTAGGCGTCGCGACCGCTTCAGGCAGCGCCAGTAGCGCCATGCGCCAGGTGTCGTCATCATCTACTGGAGCAACGTCCATGCTCTCTTCCACCGATAGCGCTTGCACAGGTGCAGGGGCAGGGGTAGGCCGCGGCGTGTCTGCCTCTCCGCAGTCCATGAATATTCCCCTGCCGCCCGGCGCATCTTTCCAGGGCTTGCTCAATCGCAATATCAACATTTCCCTCTCGTATGCACAGCTCAACGAGGGAAAGGAGAAGGACATCACCAAGGGCTGGAAGCCGTACAAAGTAGTCATGCAGAATGGCAACCTGCAATTTTACAAGCCACCCAGCGGACTTGTCGAGGAAGTTCGTGCCGTCTTCCCTGCCGGTATCGTCCGGCCCACGCCCAAAGCGGCCACAGGTGGTCTGAGCGATCAGTACAATGGCATAGCACCGTTGGACGCCGAGGCGCTCAAGCGTAGCGGCTTGAACACCCGCGATCTATTGAGCGCCACAGCCTCGTCCGGCTCGATCGCCGCCTCATCACCTTCATCGCAGCGAGCTACCAGCCCAACTAATGGTAATCTCGCCGAGTCGCCGAGCTTCAAGCAGCTGTCTCTTCCATCTCCCTCTCCGTCGGTGCCTCGGCTTGGCACCGTCGAGCAGAACCCTGGGAAGCCAGATGTTCCTCGATTCGCAGCGCCTTGGGTGCGCCCCGACCACCATCCAGAGCTCAAACTTGTTGTCGCCCAAGAAGACCCTGGCTCGTGGGAGCGCCGAGTGGACTCTGGCTCGCTGCCAGCTCTAGCGCACGAGTTGGTGCATGCCACACAAGCAACGGAGAAACGGTCACCATCAGTTGCGAACCGTGATACCACCATCACTATGGACGGGGTCACCGAGGAGGCGGGTGAAGAGTGTCGGACGTTCGTGCGTTCGCTTGTCGTCGCTGCCATCCTCCATCACGACGCTCTCGCCTCGCTGTTGGACGAGGTGGCGAAAGCATGCAAGACCAGTCAATCAAAAAGTGCACCGGTGCGCATGCTGATTGCGGCGCTCGAGCCTGAGTTGATTTCACGCAAAGCGAAGGAACAGGCCATCGCAGCGCTACGTACCATCTGCGAGGCGGTGCAAGCACCGCTGCCAGCCTGGGTGGCCACTTTTGAGGCTGCCAAGTTTTCAGACGATATACCCTGTGCAGCCATCGAAGCGTCCAAGCGAACCAACCTTCGACCGCTTCTGAACGGAGCCTTTCCAGATGGGCTCCTCGTTACGCTCCCACCACAGGAAATTGCGCAGCAGATTCAAGCGTGGCATGTCCGAGAAACATCGCAAGTTCTGCGCCCTTACTTGGATCTTTCGAGCATCCTCAACGCAAGGGAGCAGAAAAATTCGCTTCTTTCGTTTGACACGAAGTCCTTGCACCCTGTGACCGAGCTGGTCTTGGAACAGGTTTTCTCCGTGCAATCACAGGCTTCAGACAACGGGCCCACAGCCGCTGCAGGGCAGGCACAGGCCGTCGCGCGCCATCGGGCCGCCATTCTGCGCCACTGGATCGCAGTCACATCGTATCTGCAAGCATACGGAGACATCGCGGGCTGGACCGCGGTAGTCGCCGCGCTCTGCTCTCGTGCTGTCGCTCGCCTCGAGACTACTTGGCGCTTTGTGGCACCTGGCGACAAGGATCTCATGGCCAAATTCTGGTGTCCCTCCCTCGCAAAGGTTGGCTGGACTGAGTCGATGCTATCAACTCAAGTCAACCCTCTTCTGAGCTCGCCGGATATCCCAAATCCGAAAGGTCTGCATGGCGAGTCGCTTGGTTCCATCCCTTTCTTGGGAAGCCTCGACCTTCCTGGAGAACTACAGATGGGGACGGATGGCGGTGTGGAACTGGACTTGCGGAGGAGCAATCGTCTGTCAACGCAGCTCTTCCACTTGCTTGCCGAGGTGCAGAAGGACGCACACAGCGCGAACTCTGCATTTGGCAGTGAGATCAGGCCCGTAGTACCCTTGCTATTGGAGTACAAGACGCTCTTCGATGCGTACCGGACCAGGCCTCGACCTGAGGCTCTCACATTCTACCTCGAGCGCTCCTATCACATTGAGCCGCGGACTTTGGGTAGCAACGGCATTAGTTGGCGCCAGCGCCCATCTCAGACGGTTGCAGCAAATGCGACCACACCCCTGCTATTCGTCAACCCTTTGCCTCTTCAGCGAGTCGTGGACCCCGAGTGGATTTCGCAAGCAGCCAATGGCGACCTACCAAAGCTTCCTAACTTCAATGATGGAGAAAAGGATGCCACTATTACGCACAGCTCACAACTGCAAGGTGCCGCGCCAAATGCAGCAGCGATGATCTTGCGGTCCAAGACTCTACCTTTCGCTTCTCTCAAAGGCGACCGTCGGAGTCCATTCCTGCGCACTTTCAAGCCGGTGACCGTAGGCACAAATGATCACGCCGAGATTAGGATTGGCACTGAACTGATCTTGAGGCCAATGGGCGAGTCCTTGGGCAATTCGTCGGCTTCGCCTTGTGGAAGCAAGCGCTTCTCTCAAGACTTTGCGCGCTCCTCACGTCCTCCATCCCAGGTCTCAAAGCGGTCAAGTCTGCCGGCTTCCAACCGCAGTTCCATTGCAGATACTGGCACTGTTATGCTGGTTGAGGTTAAGGCTGCGACATTGGAGAGAATGAGTGCGTGCGATTTTAACCCTTTTTGGCGCAAGGTTGTCACTCACATTTTTCCTGTCACTGTTGCAGTCGACGTGATCCTAATGGGTGTCAGACACATTCAGGTTCAAGTCTCCGACGACAACGGCGAAGTCCCTTTGTCTCTCCGCAGCCAACTCTCTCTGGACACTGGTGACCTGACAGCTGCCTTTTTGGGCACATATCGTGGTATTTGCTCACCTGGTGTTCTCTTCGACCTTCTACGCAAACGCTTCGTCGGGGCGATAAATGCTGGTCGCGAGCTCGCATTACCTGTGCAGCAACGATCTTCGAGTCAATTCCCCTCGTGGTCGTATCCAATATCAACAGCCTCATCGTCTGCCCAGTCGGTCGACTGGGATACTGTTACGCGCGTCCGAGTCGGCGTCCTCAGTATCTTGCGGAAATGGCTGCATGACTATGCGCAGGACTTCATCGACGACCGGGAGCTTTGGGCAGCTACAAGCTCGTTCTTGCGGGAGCGCCCCACACTTGACGAATTCGAAGACGATCCAGACAGGGCCCGTATTGCAGCATTTTACGAAGATGCCGCCTCGGCTTTCAAGCTCCATCTCATGCGACCGAATCTCGATGCAGAAGCTTTCCTGAGAAAGACGAGCTTAGCTGCATCCAATTTCTCACCGCCGTCAAGCTCACAGACCGATCCTTTTGACATTGACAAAGCGTCCGCTCAGGAGGTCGTCGACTACCTCGAGCCTGTTGCAACTGTCTTTGCAGAGAAAATTACACGCAGGGACTATCTCATTGTCAGTGAAATTTTCGAGCGGCAGGCAAGCGACACGACTGGCTGGTTCCCTCCGCGTAAAAGCAGTGGAGAAGATGGCGTTTCTGGCACGACAATGTACAAGATGCTCGAGATCATCCGCCTTGCGGGAGCTAATCCCCAATCACTCACCTTGCAGCAAGCCCTTCCTGGCGCGGTGCGTGATGTATGTGCCGCACAGAATCTTCTCCGCGGATGGATCGCCATTCAGATGTGAGTCTAAGAATGTGAATATGGCCGACGAGCGCATGGAAACTTAGAACTGCTTTCGTCGACAGCACTGAACCACGAATTGGTCTCGTGAAACGGCAAGAGCGACTCTCGAAACTTTTGGATGCGATCTTTATCTGTCGCGCGCGCATGTCCAAAGGCCGCGGCCTGGGTGCTGATGGCCCGCATACTGTGTTTCAGAAAGCATGCATCGCTGGCTTTGTGGAATCCGCTATCACCAGCAGCATCACGTCTTCCGAATCGCGAATTTTTAGCGCGGCGTGGCAAGGCGTTGCTCAAGCCCGTCAAGGCAGCGTAGAGTCATTGACTCGCCTCGGACCGCAGGCTGAAATAGCGAAAAATATGTGGGACGTCGCAGGTCAACGCGCTTGCACCATCGATATAGGGTGGATCCTCGGATGTCTGGCTGAAGCGATTACACAGCCTTATGATGTCAGCGACGACGCTGCACCTCTCATCCCATGGGACAAGTATCGCAACGTCTGGAATCTCATTAATGCCTCCGGTATCGGACAGCAACAGACATCTCAGGCAGAGCTCGATGTGGCCAGCGCTCGGCTCAAGTCAATGCAAATAGCGCTCGGTGGTGTTATCTGGGATCGTAAGTTTTTCAAGGAAGAGGCAAGCCGCGAGGCAAGCTACGCCCCTGCTGGCTCGACCTCTAGCCGCTGGCGCAGCATGAAGCCTTTGAACAATTTTCTCGCGGAGCAGCACGAGCGTCAAAAACGATTGCGGATGGCTTTCGATGCAATCGATCAGGATTCCAAAGCCGCTTCCGACGCCGCAGCTGCTGCCGAACTTCGCAAGGCTAATTCCAACGCCACCATAGCCCCTACTGCACCCGCATCTGAGAAGCGCGCGCGTCGTATGACAGCTCTTTTCCGGAATGCTGTACGACCAGTGCTGCACGAAAAGCACGACCAAGCGGCGGCCGCGACACGCCCTCCCGCAGAATTGCTCACAAGCATTCCGACTTCCAAAGCGTCGCTCATTGCCCGTTGCGGGGCAGCTCAGGTCTCTGTCTGGTCGAACTCTCAAAGATCATTTATCTTCCACCTCACCACGGCAGAGGGTGGCAAGTACTTGCTTCAAGCGCCAAGCCAAGGAGAGATGACAGAGTGGATTCGTATAATAGACCAGGCTGCAAAGGCCTTCATACCGCGCAGACCTGCTTCGAGAGGCAGCGCATCAGGCAACAAAGGCGGTGAGTAGAAGCTGACTAACTACTTTCGCCTGTACATCCGTCTTATATGTGCTTTCCCGCCAGTGCCTCTGTTTGGTGTTCCACTCTTTGTCATTGTCGAGCGAGAGGCGCGGCTCGTGCCGATTGCCATTGAACGCATGTTTGCCGAAATCGAAGCCCGCGGCCTGCGAGAACAAGGCATCTACCGTATCTCCGGTGCGAAGAGCGCCATCATGGGGCTGAAGGCGGCTTTCGAAAGGCAGCCGGCAGACCAAGTCAACTTGTCAACGGGCGACTTCAGCGACGTACACACTATTGCTGGCCTCATCAAGCAATGGTTCCGTGATCTGCCAGAGCCCTGCATTCCCTTCAACTGTTATCATCGCATGATCGCAGCGGAGCAAATTGAGAACGAGGAAGACCGGCTAACCACGATTCGAGAGTTGATCTGGAGCTTTCCTAAACCACATTTCAACCTTCTGGAGAGGACTTCGCAGCATTTGTCGCGGGTGGTAGAAGAAGGCAAGGAGAACCTGATGGCGCCGCACAACATCGGTCTCGTGTTCGGTGAGTTTATTGGCTTTTCTCTGGAATGAGTGCCAGTTGTTGAGCCACCAATGCTTTCACATGTAGGCACTTCTCTCCTGAACCCTCCACCTAGCCCAAGCAGTGTGGCTGAGGGCTTTGGAAACATCGGCAAGGCAGCCCACATTGTCAAGATCATTATCATGGCACATGAGTGGCTCTTTGACCCCATCGTTGAGGCAGAGCCTACGCCTGTTGAAACCGAGGAGACGGCGAGAGTAGGCCACTCGGACTCTGAACAAGCATCAACAAGCAGCGTACCCTCCGGTGCGACTGTGTCTGCACCTGTTACAAACGATGTTGAACCTGGATCAGGAAATGTGGACTCCAACAAGGACTCCATTCCGTCTTCCTCACCTGCGAACAGAGCAGAGCTGTCGGTTGTTCAACCGGAGCCCAGTTCCGCGTCTGCCTATGTTGATGCAGCAGCGTGCGCGCAGGCACGCGATGAGGAGAAAGAAGAGTTGGCAGATGACATCAATCGTATCGACTGTCCATTGAGCCCACCGTCCGCGCTTGGTCTCCAGCTGGCCGACAACGAGGGCGAGCGCACAATTGCCGGTACTCTGAGCGGGGGGCGCAATCTGCCGCGACGTGAACAAGAGGAGAGCATCTACCTTGATGCCCAGGATGCGCTGGAGATGCTGAGTTTCAATCTCGAGGAGCCGGTCAGCCTGGCTTCGCCACTGGAAGAGATTGACGATCCTATGCAACAGCTGCACACACAGCTCAACGCCATCGGCAAAACGCCTTGACATTCCTCAATGTTCAACTTTATTGCAAGCTTACCACTTAATTTTCGAAGAGCAAAAGCAAAAGATGATACCCCAAGGTCCTCCGCTCGCATTCCATGCACTGTTGTATTCCAGACTCGTATTGCTAATCACGGAGTCGGAGAAGATTCGTGTCTGAGAGTGGCACATAGCGGAAAGCGTTTTAATGTACTCGGGCTCATCAATGTGGCCTGCAAATGAAAGAGATCATGATAGCGTCTCAAGAGATGGGTGCAGCAAACGAGGAGATATATTCGACTCACAGTCAACGTTTCTCTCTGTTGACCTTGCCCTGCTGCAAGCAGCTCCCGACCTTCTTGCACGCCTTTGAGGTGACCGCGAATAACTCTCACACGGTTCGCTTTGAACTTGCCTTCGCCGATCCATCCATTCAGCTTCGCGACGAATACATATTCCCAATACTGTCGGCGCCACGCGTACGCCTCTACAATGGACACAAGTCTGACACTGACGCCAGAGAGCAAGGGCTGCTTGACTTTCTTCAGATCGTCGTCATACTCGCTTGAGAGGACAGCTGTGATGGTGCCGCCACCGCTGGCATGCTTGAGGACGTTGCCGAGCGAGCCGGACGTGCCATTCTCGAGGATGTCAACGAATGCTCGTGGCAGGCGCTACGGTCTCGTCGATCGGAGGAACTTCGTCTGTTCCCTTGTAATTGACGACAGTCTGTGCATCGAGCGACTGGACATACGCTGTCTTCGCAGTACCTGCTATTGCAATGAAGCGGTTCCTGGCGAGGTGCGCAAGTCGTACGGCGTAACTTCCAACCGACGAGGAACCTGCCTAGATGACGGGTGGCTCCCCTCCTGTACCTGTAGCCGGCTAGCCATTGTAGGTTAGCTGAGATAGTTTGAGCCCGTCAAAGAGATCAATGACCGTGGTCAAGCAATCGAGTCTGATCGGAGCCGCCTCATCGAAGCTAACATTCTCGAGTATGCGAAACCTCAATTGCTCCGGAGCGACTGTTTGGCCGTGGTCTGCAGCGGTACTGGGCGTCGCGGGCCAGGTACGTGAATGCGCCGACTCGGTCGCTGACTTTGTACTCCTTGACACCAGATTCAACAGACTTGACGGCTCAGTTCAGGCGAGATTGTCGCCTTCGATGCTGGGGAAATTCCCCGTTTGGCCATCTTCCTTCGTCATGCCTCATGCAACCAACTCATCGTTGTCTTGGGCTCATGAACCTTACCAAATCATTGACTACGCTATCGCCGGTATGTACAAGCATGCATGTCAAAGATCGCCTTATCGCCGAAGGAGGCGGGGCTGCGCATGGCTTGCTTCTTAACCATAATAGACGAGTTTCATGCCGCCTTGGGATACAAACGCGATCATTTGGGCGATAGGGCCGGCAATGAGAGGTGCTCCCTCAATCACTCAGTGCCACACAGCGCAGTGTAACATGTTCAGACTTCGGTGCTCTCTACACAATGATTGATGAGACTCTCGATTGACTCTCGAGTCCAGGGTCCTTCGAAAGTCAAGGTCTGCTTAGTTTGTTGCTGCTCAATCCGGAATCAGTGGGGGTACACATGGCGTTTTGAAGCCGTTCCCTTTGCCCTCGAGGTTTCCGGCACCGAACACCGGGTTGGGCTCGTTCTGTGCATGAATCGGTGGTTGTTTTGCAGCTTTCTTTTACCTTTCTTATGCCTCTTGACCAAGTGGTCACACCATTGACGGCCCTTTTCGCCCACCGCTCCTGGCGGAAAGTTGCGGAAGATGGTCGAAAGGTAGGCGGAGGGCGGGCCTGTGGGTGCAAATGTGCAACGACCGAGCCCGATGGAAGGGTCAACCCTGGCATTCATTGGATGGATGTGCCCTTGTCGAAGCATCGGTCAAAGAGCCACATGGGTATCCACACCTCTGTAACCACGAGATGTGCAAGCTGCGTCAGACTTGTGTATCAACGGGTTGCTCTGTGTTTCATGGCCTCACCCAGCTCATCGCTTCCAAACTCGTAAGGACTGAATGGCAACCATTGCCACCATGCGTTTCCGCCCTCCTGGCTGTTCAATTACTTTCCTTCATCCTCAAAGGGATCTTCTTTGCTCTTGTAGTCCGTCTACGGACGCTCCTGTCTGACGGCCGTGATTATCGGCAAAGGGTTGGGTCCGTCGTTGATTCCATTCGTCACTGCGATGCTTAACCGTTTAAACCAATCCTCGTTCATGGTGCCTTGTTCCTCTGCCTCCTCGCCGACCCTGCTACCAGCTGACTGGCCAGTATTTGCAGCATGTTGTTGTCGCTCTTCTTGCGCCGTTTTCTTTTCATCCGGTGCAATCCTCCACATGGCAGGACGCAGGAAGATGTGCGTCGTCATAAGTGTGCAATACCACCCAAGGGAGTGGGATACACCTTGCAGCCTTTCAGCTTGCGGATGATGGGTGCAAGCTGAAAGAAGATTTCTTCCGATAATCATGCAACGGCATTGATTGCACTTGCCGAAAGCGCATGTCTGCCAGATGACGTTGTGAAGTGATGAAACAAGTAGAACCGTACCAAGATGTGCAAAAATGTGTAGCCTGTTGTAGTCAGAAGGTAGCATCTGGCTTTGAGCCTTTGGCATCGGAACATGGGAGTGCAAGTGCTGCTCAGAACTCACGAAGCAATCGCCCAGCAGGTTTCGCTTATACCTGCGACATAGGAAACCAATGCCCAGAACTGTGCTTCTGCGACCTGCATCTGCGCAATGTAGCTCAAAAAGCTCAGTGTCAAGCTCTATAGCCACCGCCACTTCCTCCGAGGGTGGCAAGTGGCAGGTCGTCCTCGTGCACCTCTTCTTCCGGAAGTTTCAGAAAACGCTGAAGGTGCCGATTCAGACAATGCCGGATCGCCATACTGTCAAGAAGGCTGTCTCCTCTGGCGACATAGAGTTAAAGCGCGGAAGGTGGGTATCTAGTTAAGCTCGAGGCAGAGCGAATTGTTCTTCAAGTCTTCGGACACCTGTCTGGAGCAACCGAAATAGAAAGGTGAATGAATCATGTCGGATGTTGCTGGAGCGAGGGGTATCCACCTGGTGGCTCAACTTTGAGATTTCTTTCGGGATATGTCTGCTCTTTCAATTGCCTCCCGATGTCCTTGACTGGCCAAACTCATTCCTCTGGTTCCCCGCGCCAGGCGTTTCAACAGGCGCTTTCCACAATGTTCGTGATCTTTGCCGGGGCGGAGACGGGGCTGAGGCTTTCATTTTCACTAGTGCCTTTGGCATCTTTCGATGACGATCAGTCATTCAAGAAAATGGTGCCGACCTGTGTGCCCGCATTCAGGCCTCGGCCCGTGTGCTCCCGTCTCATATGTTCCTGGGAAGTCCGAAAGGGGATGTAGTAGTGCTGAGCTCCCGTGAGGACGGTATGTTCAGCCCAGGCTAGCGCCCCTTCGGCAATACGTTTCGGTGCATTTCAGCGGGGGAAACCCAGGGTAAAGTATTTAAGCCTCGCACAACCCTACCACTCAAAGTCGTGGAATGGAGAGAGGGAATGATGCAGATCAATTTGGATACGGAGCACAGTTTTCACGGAATGGAGAGCTTGTTGCGTATTGCGGTGATCTCGAGCCGGCAGCACATATGGCGGTCTGGCCAGCGCCTCCTTGGAGGTGTAGCCAGAAACGCCATCCGAAGAGCAGCTGCCAGATGGTGACACACATACACTTGAGATTTAAGATCGTACTCATCGTATTGCATCGAGTGGAGAGAGAAGAGCCTGCCCGCCAGCAGGCAGGTAGCGCAACTTATCTTTGGTTCTGAATATGTTCCCGGTTTGGGATCGGGATATTGCGAGGTTTCTCAGTTTCCCTTGGGATCCCGCAACTCTCCCACTCTCCCGTTCCCGTTGCATAGTTTTGGACCTGATTTCGCAACCGGAATGGCAAAGGGGGAGAATCCTGCAGGGCGATTCAGCGTCGGTATGGGAGGCAGTGCTGGCGGCTGTCGCCTCGGCCTACTCGCTTCACTTCCACACGCTCGGCGAGCAGCTAGTCGTACGCATCAATTCCCCGCTCGTGGGGTGAGGCGAACCTTTTTTCGTCAGGCGAGAAGGCGCCGACTATCGGCGGAACTTTGTCTCACGTAAATAGGAACCCGCCCAGCTCATCTACAGCGCGTGAGTCGCGAAGTTATCGCGCTCAAGAAGCTAGTCAAGCGCATGTAACCTTTCATCAAGGGCGATGGCGAAGGCGGTGAGAGGGTGCTCGGTAAGCCCAATTGACTTACGCTCGCAGAACAGTCGGTGATATAGTTACTGATGCTGGATCTGGGACCTTTCTTGCGATGCCTGGCAAGTTGCTCGTTGCCATTTGCGGGTATTGAAGCCGAGCAGAGCTACGTAAAGTTGACAGAACTCTAGGCTAAGTAATTGAAAAGTATTGTAAATGAGCATTGGCAAGAGAGTGGGGACCGTGGTGGGCTGGTATTATAGAATTGTGACAACATCGAATGTTGCAAGCTTTACATCTTCATATTCATATACGCTTTTGCAATTTGCATATATGATGTATATGTGCTTGTAAAAGTGTATCCGTTGTGTCCTTTGCAATGTAACGATAATTCCGCCTTCTATTGTTCTGTTAGCTATTTGCACACTGGGTTCTGGAAGCGACCACAACATATATGAATGATTGAACTTACATACCTCTAACAGGCTGAAACCACCCGCAGGCGGTGCAGGGCAAAGCTGACACGTTGCTTCGCCAAGTAGCCGAACGTAGCCAATACCCAATAGACAATTATGATCAGAATGTCAGATTTCGAACAAGATTGATGATTAATTGATCCGAGAGGAGGAATCCTCTCAATACCCGAAGTTACATGCCTATAGAGGCCAACAATTGGCATCGCCGAGGTCAGACATCTCACCAAGCTTTAGGCTAAATATTTAAGGCGTAACTCTGAAGAATTCTGAAAATCGCTCATCACTACTCTTCCGGTGTCAATCCACTGAGAGCGGTATGTCTCAGCATCAAAATGGTCTATGGCCTGCGACCCACGATAAGTGGCACGGTGAACGGACCATGATGGAATCAGTTACATACTAGAAATATTTAATTGTAAACAACGCCGATCACCAGCTGTTCGGACGGTCCGAGCCGCTTTTTGTGTCACAATCCGTAACAAGGTCCAAGAGGAACTCGATCTAGGAACGTTGCCGAGCTTCCTCTGCCAAGCACCATTCTGCACGTTTCCATGGGGATACCTTCAGCAACGACCTACCTCATCAAGACCCCCCGCCAGTATCCCAGAGAAGCTCAGTCAATTTAAACTGGCATCTTATACAGCTTCATAATCTGAAACCGCAAGCCACATCTTCTGGTTACTGCCCTTAGACTTGCACCCTCATCTCTATCGCAACCCTAAGCCTTGGAACCTAGTTCCTTGTTGCCTGATAATGAAATTTAAGGGCTATCTAGCCTACATTCGTTGTCCAGAGCTGTGAACCTCTCTAAATCTATTTCGCTCTCAATGCGCTTACAGGTCCTGTCGTTTTGGATTTTGGCTTTTTGTGCTCTCTGGTCCCGGGCGCCGGTACGCATTCATCCAGACTGGGGCCGACACAGCCCACAGGGCTGTTCTCGAGATCAGTAGCCTTTATTCTCTCGGCGAGGTCACGCCCCAGCACGCTGAAATCGTCGCACTGTCTGCCGAAGTGCCGGGGGGAATTTGGTTGCAAATTACGAACTTCATGAGACTGCCTACGCAAGGGGCTCTGAAAGGGCAGAATTACGTTGGAGGCTGGACCCATGGTATCTAGGTGGCCAGAAAGACGGAATTGGCAGCAGCTCGCCACCCTTCATGTTTTGTCACCTGTTAAAGCATCCAACAACCCAGCACTCTGCATGGACGGTTGAGGTTGAGCGCGCTGAGTGCTTGTCCACATAGCAGTCAGTGATTGAGCGTTAACTGTTGACGTTGAGCTATGCACGCTGCTTCTAGCTGTCAATGTATGTGTTCCCTGAACATCCGTAGAACTGTATCACCATCAACATCACCTTACATCACCCACTCACTCCGAGAATGTCCCAAGCTACTGAATATGTCCACATAAAACAAAAAAAACCATTGCTCTTTCTCATGATCGTGTTTTGTTGGCCTCACAAAGGTGACGTAGACATGGGTCTGAACGAACTGGGAAACGAACTGGGGATTTGAACAGGTTTATTACACGGATATATAAAAGCATCGAGTGCGCGGTAAATGCTGCTTCGTAAATACAAGATGAAGGAGGAAGTTGGAGGGTATTTTGGCCTGACTCTGAAGAGAGGTTTGGAGTGGGGGGCGCATAGCCCTGTCGGCACGAACTAGCAAGCGAAGGAAGTCGGGTAACTGGACGGTAGTGCCAGGGGTGACGGTGATTATGTGAGTGAGATGGCTGCAAGGTGGACACCAGTCGCAAGAGAAAGCAGGGGAGGCGAACAGATATGCAGTATGGTGTGCAGATGTTGTTTCTTTGTTCAAATTCGTAATGTGTCGAGGAGGCTGGAAGGGCTCTATCGATTAGCAAGCTTCAATTTCAGAAGAGAATGCACCGGTTATCTGGCATCTGGCTCATCTCCGGAGCGACCGTGGTCTCGTTGGTCTCCGCTGTGATGGCAAATCTGTGTTGCTGGTCACATTCAAGTCAGATACGCTGAGATGTTGTGAGACTGATATCACTGTGGCGGGTGTCCTGAGTATTGTACGTGTGCTGACTACGCTCCGTTTGGTGTGACGTCCTCGCGCCGCCGCGTCGGCCACACCGGCTGCCATCTCCATGGCCGCTGAGATGCCAGAAGCGGAAGCAGTGACGTTCATCGCGTGCTTGTCTTCGCCGAATGGATGGCGTGACAGTGATACGCTGCCTTCTCGCCCGCCGACCTGTCCATCGTGGTGCGACCAGGTCTTGGCAAGGTGACCCACCATGACACGCTCCCGCTCGTCCGAATTCGGGTGCCATGTCTCACGCAGCGCGCTGCGGTTCGAGCGGATCGGAGTTGGCCGGCGGATTGCCGCCTGTACCTTCGTCTTCCTACGCCGGCGCCACAGGAGGAAAAGGAGGAGCAAAAGCAGCACACCGGCCAGACCGACAAAGACACCGATCAGTGCATCGTGCACAAGTTCATTGTGTTTGTCGCCGTTGGAAACACGGTTATTCTGCGGAGCTTTGCTACGCCCGGCGTTGGTGTAGATGTCGAAGCTCCTGTCCAGGTACGATGCAACCCAGGTCTCCGCGGAGGTCTTCTGGCCTTTGTACAGGGTCGAGTTCGTCTGATTAACCTGCTGTTGCAGCTCCGGAGTGTGAGTGGTGGGAACGTAGCCTTTCCAGATTGTGTTGGCGTGATGCAAGGTATTGTCCGTGTCGTTCGGCAGCTGGAATGCGAGCAGCTGCCCGATGGTAATGCTCGACTGGGAAAGTTGCAGAGCCTGGTATAAAAGCATCGAATTTGGAACTGTCAGCCAAGGGAGAGCATTTACTCCAATTACCAACTCTTCACATTTCCGACGATTGTAGGCATGAGAGCGACCAGAATAGCGGCAGATCCGTTCTTGTTTATGGCGGCATTGTCCCGAGAACGGACCCTGCTTAAACAGGAGTGAGATACTAGTCGTGTTCAAGGGTTGTTCCAATGCACCGCCCTGAGGATTGATCGAGCTTGCAGGCTGGGAGATCGGGTTGTAGGACACCTGAGGAGTCGGAGCGCCTGCCGAAGTTGCAAACGCGTAAGGATTCATGTCGGAGGAGGTGTCAGAGGCCGTTGCATTGAACAGAATGATCAAACCTCCTGTAGGAAGCATGGCAGTAGTAGAGCCAAAGTTGGTGAGCAACGGCAAAGGCATAATGGAGAGCAGGATAGAGTTGCTGGTGCTGTTGACACCGGCAAGCTGACTGAGACCAACTGTGCCTGATGGTGGCGAAGAAGTAGACGAGCTGATGGAGCTGCTAACGCTGCTTGTAGGGAGGATGGTCAGGCTAGGACTTAAGTTTGAGCCAGAGTTGCTGCTACTGCTACTGTTGCCGCTGCTACCGCCAGTGCCGCTTCCGCAAGTCAGTGCGCCGGGACCCGGATTTGCTCCAGGTGCGCAAGTTCACAAACCCGGCACGACGCCTGCTGCACATGTGGGCGTGGGAATGACGCCGCCACCTCCCTCGCCGCACGTGGTCGTGCTGCCGGTTGGCGTTGCACCGGGAGCGCAGGTGCATTGTCGGTTGCCAGTAGCCGTTGGCGCGGATCCAGGAACACACTGGGAAGGCGTACCACCACCGACACCGTTGGTAGATGTGGTGCACACACCGTTGCTCGACATAAGGGGCGCATCGCACCCGCATGCAAAGGGGCCGCCGAAAATTGGTTGTCCGGCCGTGCAGGGTTGTTGGAGTAGCCCCTGGCAGAAACCATTGTTGACCATGGAAAGTCCAGCGCAAGCGCATGTCGTAGTGCCGCCAGGGTTCGCAACAGGGGAGCCGGGCGGGCAAGCAGTCGGTCTTGGATCTTTATCATTGGTGGAAGTGCACTTACCAGCATCGTTGGTAGTGCTGGGGTTCTTGCAGTTGCAATCAGGGTTATTCGGGTCGCCGACATTTTGACCGGGGGTGCAAGTCGGGGTGGAACCGCCACCCCCTCTGTTGCTCGTGGAGGTACACTGGCCGTTGGCACTCGTGGTGCTCAGAGTCTGGCAATTGCAGTTGGGATTAGCTGGGTTGCCGACGTTTTGGCCGGCTGTGCAAGTGGGTGCTCCGCCACCGCCATTGGCCTTTGACGTACAAGTACCGGTCACAGTGGACGAAGGGGGAGGGCAGGTGCAGTGCGGAACCGGCAGGCCCAGCACAATGGTCATGATGGCTTCACCGTTCGAACACTGGCCAAGAGGAACGCTGCTGGTGCATAGACCCGCCGCATTTGTCATTGAAGGGCTTTGGCAGTCGCATTTGGGAGATGCCGTCGGCCTCTGTCCAGGTGTGCACTTAAGCGGCGAACCGCCTCCGCCATTGCTGGGCGTGGCCCTGCATTGACCTCTGCTGTTGGCGGAGCTTCCACTTGGACATGTGCAAGTAGAGATGGCGGAGCGACCGGTGGTTTGCAAAACTTTGCACAGAGTCGCAGCGTAGCAGTGGCCCTGGTTGATGTAGCTACCCGCGGCAATGGCGCAAGAGCAGGTTTGGGAAGCTGAAGGTCCAAGGGATTGGCCGTTGCCCGAGAAAGAAGGGATTTCTAATACCCTTGGTGGAACGCATTTCCCTTCGCTTATGCTGCTTTCCTGGGGGCAACCGCAGGATATTCGATGGCCATCGATGACTTGGCTAGGAGTGCACCGTTCCGGAGTCGCATCTGGCACGATCGAAGCTGCCCTGGCGTCGCGGCCACTAACGGTGTCGCTCGGGGTGTTGCCGATGCCATCAACAATCGCTGTGCCGTTGATGTTAATGCTGGCTGTCGTGTTCATTACATCAGCTTGAGCAAGAGGTTCGCGGACGAAAAAGCCCTCTGCGGTCGTGCCAGGCGCTGGGCCCATCGAGCGAGGGCTCCATGTGGAAGGCGTGGCGCGGGCATAGCCTGCTGTCCGCGACGGGCTCGGGTGTAAGACCGGCTTGGCCTGAGCACTGGTGGTGGCCAGGAACAGGGTGAGTAGGAGGGAAGTGTCAAAACGCATATCCTGGGCGCAAGCAAGCGCTACAAATCAATCATTTGGGTCAGACCGAAGCGCCCCAAATGGCCGAGGTATTGGTACTCACGAGGCAACCTTACCCCTACGGCCGGAGAACAAAGTGGGGACTGCCTGCCAACTGCCCAGTCGCTGCCGAAAGGTCACGCAAGGAGACCTAAATAAAAGAGCTCAGAGGCGACGTGCGAAAAGCGGCGAGTTCTCGATGAGTAAATGTCTAAAAGCTCCAAGAAAGCTTCAGCCAATGCTTGCCAAGCAAGCTATGATCCCGGCCCAACGTCACTCTGGGAAATCCTTAGCATCGTCTTTTGCTGAAGGGAATGGTAATGGCAATCGCAGATGACGATGACCTGATGCAACAGGGAAAGGGATGTGCCATTCATGTGGGAGGAGGCGAGGAGCGCTTGTAACAGCAAATTACCGGCCAGCGGAGAGCTGATGAAATGAAACCGTTATGTAGACAACCAGGCTGGAAGCAGCAGTTGAGCAGACGATCGCCGCCTTTCTTCCCTAAAGTCTCCCTTTGCTCAATTGATGCGATGATGGACGGTCAGGTGGGGCTGCAGGCGTGCCTGTTGCAGCTCACGCCGATCACGGACGCCCATGCCCAATGGCCTGGGCAGCAGCGCAAATTGTCCTGGTACATTGTCTGCGAAAAGGGTGACAATCGCCGCAACACTTCATTCTCACATAGTCAATGTACGGGTGAAAGAGAACCGCCACTGCGATCCGCCTGCACTCTGCAGATCACTTCCTGGCCACATGGTGCAGCAAGATTGGTGCCACTTGGGTTCATGCGAAACAACGCGCTGCGTTTTCATCGATCTGGACACTTTGATTGTTGCGATCCAGGCACCGAGGCAGTGAGGAAAGAATAGTGTAGGTTTCTGTGCAGTGGGCTGTAGTGCACGACTGTGCTCGCACTAATATACACAGCAGAATCTAGTGGAGATATTTGCTCTGGAAGAGTCTGTCATTTCGCAGCCGAAACGCTGGGTGCAACTAAAATGCGAAAGTAAAAAATACAAAGTGAATCAACCAACACCAGTCCCCTGGCTGCAGGTGGCGACTAGCTGGACATGGCAAAACATGTAGCATAAGGGCGCACTCCCACATCAACAGCCAATGCCAGAGGCAAAATCAATCCAGAATTTCACAATTTATGAGTCAGCAATCATTCACCCTGTTGCGACCGTCAGTGCCCACAGTAGACTGATCCCCAGATGTACAGAGGCACTCTATGAAGGCAGCGATAATGGCTAGGTTCATACAAGGCTAAGCACCATTCACGTGCATATACCATTGTCCACTCTGAGTGATATGGGTGGTGCTGATGATGGAGCCCAGGCCCCAGTAGCGCTGAATGCATGGTCAAGTGTTCCGTTCCGTCCGTTACAACAATCCAACTCGTCATGAGCGAGAAAAGCTTTTCACTCCCTTCTCACAAGTCCCGCAATCATCTTCATATCGTCCATTGTTCATTGAACCGAATCGTCTCATTCATTCTCCACAATTCAAGCGAATAAATAGCGCTGTACCATGCCACTCAGGCAGTGCGAGGACGTTGCTCGACGTCCGAACCGCCTGATGCCTGACCAGAGCTCTGGTCTGCCCTTCGGTCGGAATCTTGGCACGTGTGGTGGAGCAGGGCGAATTTGTTGTGAGAAAGTCACACCCGTATCTCTTTGGGCGCTGCATCTTCTTAACCTGTTTCGAGCTTCCCGCTTATCCACGCCTGGCCACGCCTGGCCACGCCTGTCCTGGCACTCTCTGAGTCCCGCGAGCCTTGACACTGCCTTGTGAAGCTGTGACAAGTGACTCTCGAAAGACTTTGGACAGGCCCTGATGGCTACGTTTGTACATGGGTACTATTTGATCATGTACACATACATACGGCATTTTCCCACTTCATATTTGACCATGTTGCTAATGGTAACGATTGACTGTGTACTTGAATGGTACTTTTAAATTATGAGAATTGCAGACATGTACACAATGGGCATATGTACATCAGTGCAGACCTTCAAAGAGCGTGGCAGATATCCAGTGCTGGTGTGCCCATCCATTCTGCTGCCGGAGTCTCCGATACAGACAGCCAAGGTAGTAGAGGCTCGTTCGGCGACATGACTTCTTGATAAGAGGCTTGCGAACTTGGCGGAAAGCATCACAGGAAAGGTGTCAATGATTGGCTGCAGATTACCTCTCGTAGGTCCTTATACACAACCCCACTGGATATCAGACGTCAAATACAGCTGGACAAATTTACCGGTTTCTTCCAGTGCCTGAAAATATACCTCTAAAGAGATGGAGGTCTACGTATGTGTTATGTACTCGATGATGATACGAGAAACAATGAGAAACCGACCATCTGATAGGAATCAGGAACGCGCGTCATTTACATACGGTACTGGCTTGCGATTGCGCCTGGGTGCGCCGACTGCATTACATAATAGCGCAGCACCTTGGCATTCGACAATTGGCAAGGAGGGTGAGATCAAGGATGGAAGGAATAAAATGGAAGAATGCATAGGTTTGCAGTCCAGCTTGGGTTAACCCTGGTCAAGCCACAAAGGCACATCGTACATATAATGAAAGCAAAAATGAGCAAAAAACGTGGACCTGCTATTGTTAGCAGGCTTTGAAGTGTGAGGAGGACCGACGAATCAAGTTCACAGCCTTGTGCTTTGCGACCAGGCTATACAAGAAATGACTATCCCATTTGCAGGAAATGGGGAGATTTGATAGTTGCGTCTTTACACTTTATTAATGGCGACTTGAATGCAAATCTATTGAAATACATGCATTCCGAACAGACATCATCATTCTCTCATCTACCGAGGCGCGACCATCATTCTCAAGCCGGGACAAGGGCCTTGCTCTTCTTCTGCTTCTTCCCTTGCACCGTTTCGTCCGGAAGTCCTGCTCTCGGCTCCGCGCTTTTCTTCTTCTGATTCTTTGGCGGCGGCCGCGAATCGTCCAAACCTTCCCCATGCTTGCGCTTCTGTCCAGCGAATTCGGAGCTTTGTAACTCCTTCCCATTGGCACCCTTGCCATTCTTTGTTGAAGCAGCACCAGCAGTATTTGAACCTGACAACACTGTCGAACCAGTAGGCGCCGCTACTGGCGCGACAAAGCGAATAGAAAGGATGCCCAGCAGCTGCTTCCACAACGAGCGCACGCTTGGTGAAGGAGCAAAGCGGCTGCTCGTCGCGAGCAAAGTGTCCACTTCGCGGAGCTTCTCAGTGTTCCACACACGAGCCAGCATATGCGCATGTCCTCCGCTGACGTGCACTTCTCCTTCGTCTTTGCTTGTGCTCCTGATCTTCTCGTTGTCCTTCTCAGCGAGGTCTCCTGCCGAAGTGACGGCACGTTGGGTGATGCGCGCAGCTTGCATGCCGAATTTGAGCACTTCTTTCAAGCGAGCGGCGTTCATCGTCATCCCACCAGCAGCACTCTCACCCGCGCCCGCACTGTCGCCCTCGTCACTGGATGTACACGCTGCGCGCAGAGTTACAATAACCGTTCGCGCGACCTCAGGGAGGAACTCGAGCAGCTCCTTATTGTTTTTGTAAGCCTGGAGAGAGTTGGTCCGTTAGCCAACTCCTCAAGTTTCATTCCTGCTGAGCCTCGTGCGTACACTCACCTGCTGCGCTAACTGCGCCTGCTGTGTGACCATCGTCTGTAGCAGCTGGAAAGCCTGAACCTGTTTGAATGTCCCAGCGCCGAGACCAGGCCTGCATGCGGCCAGGATGCGATCGCGCAGAGTCCAGCTTACGGAAGGACAGCATTTGAAAGCGTCAGACACGAACACGGGCTTGACAGCGCTGCGCTTTCGTTCAACAAATTCGGCTAGAGTATCCGCATACACATCCGTGATGTCCGGCGCAATGTTGGCGTGATCATCCGAGGAGCCAAGCAATGCCTTAGTCAGGTAGAGATTCGCTGCAGAATGCAGAGGTGTCAAATGTGCATCTGCCCCTGACGCAGTCGAGGAGCGCGCCTCGGCATGGATGTACTTGAGCAGCTCCAGCGCTTCCGGTGTCTCCTCACGTGAAAGCGATACTACTTCCTTGGCCTTGCAGATGCGATTCTGCAGCAATCCGGCAGCCTTGTTGCGTAACTGCTGCTCGTCTTTCTGAGAATCCTTGACGAGCTGCAGAAGCGGCTTGAAGAGACGCAGCAGGAGAATGTTGCAGGCCTGCTTGCGCGCGAAGATGTCAAGGAGATCTAATAGCCGATTCTGGAAAGCCATGGCTTGAACCTTCGCATCTAAGAATAGAAGAGAAGTGTAAAAGCATTTCATGTCAGGAGGAAGAAATGAACGAGCATAAGCACTCTTAGTCAACTTACTCTGCTCAGCTTTCTTGTTCGACGCTTGCAACTTGAAGATCTGTGCGAGCTTTTCGTCGAGTGCAAGCATCTGCTCGTCACCCAGGTCGGACACCTCGCTGCCAGAATCAGAGCTGTGATCGCCATCGCTGTCATTTTCACCATCGACATCCTCTGTATCAGCAATGTTGGCTTCCCGCAGCGCCGCCTGCACCTTTGCGCGGAACTCTTCGTTAACAACTTCAGCTACGTCTTCGTCTGCTTCATCTTCTTCGCTTTCTTCGAAGCTTGTGTCCGACGTCATCTCCGCAACCTCGATGGCGTCTGCAGGGAACATAGGTGCATTTTCTTCGTCGGACGCCTCCTCTTCCACTTCTCCCTCCGCACCGAGGTTGAATTGCTGCGATTGTCCAAAAATGGAGCTTGTCAGCAATACAAATCTAACAGCGTCAGACTAGTTCAAGGCGGCCACGCACCTCGATAATATGATCAATAGCCGCAACGTCAATCAAGTCTGTTAATACTCCGAAAGCCTGCAAGGCAGCAGAGCGCAGAAATGCCGACGGCTGCTCGAGACAGCTGACGATGGCGTCAGTTAAGACCAGCGCAGAGCTGGGAGTCTCCTCGTCGCCTTGAAACTCCGGCACCAGGGCGGCATCTTTGCAATTAACGAGCGAGGTGAGCAAATCAGCTGTCGAATCCTCATATTTGTTCATGCTAGCACTGTAGAAAAATCCGGCGCATAGCAGAGCCTCAAGTACGCGCATGCGGGTCTCTTGGGCTCCATCCGAATCTTTTCTGCTGCTAGCCGTTTTCCTCAAGGCCTCTATAGCAGTGTGTACGCTTTGCAACTGCTCGTCGAGCTGTGCGTCAAGCAGCCAATCGACATTCTTCTTGTCGCGCTTGAGACGATAAAACATGTCCACGGCGCTCGAGATCCAGCGCTCGCGGCCGCTCTTTACGCCCTGCGCCTTGTACGTCCTCGTCAAGCCATTTGCGAGCACATCTTGTACTACTGTGGTGGTCTGGTCGTTGAGTTCGCCGAGGCAAGCGACAAAGCGCGATCTGCAGTGCTCTTGAAAATCGGCTGAGAAGGGCGGCATCGGAACAAGGGGAAGCTGGGTTGTGGATTTTTTCTGGCGACCGAACCCATGGGTGCACAGGAAATTGAGGATTGACTCGATGCAAGCTTCATCCTTTTGAATGGCCGTTTGGCGAACGAGGATGTGCATCTGCTCCACTGCCCACTTTCGCCGCAAATCAATGGTGGCGCTCACATGCTGGTGTGGTCCATCGTCACTTTCAGCTGGGCTTAAAGAGTCTTGGCCTTGAGGAGATTGACAAGCCATTTGGATAACGAAGTCCAAGTAATCCTTGGTGCTTTTCGTGTCCATCTTGGCAAGCAGCCCTTCAACCGTCTTGGTACCAGTGAGTCGGTCAAAGTGCAAGCTTCCATATCTTCCGAGCAACTGCTTGATGAAGAGCAATGCTGTGCTCGGATTTGCGGTAGCAACTTCATGCAGAACCTCCATGGTTCGAACAGCGGCTGCGTGCAAAAATCGATCAGCCTTGCTGAGATGATTGATGCAGCTCCGCATGATATTGGACTGGAACAGGAGCTGCAAGTCAGTGATCTCAGCGCTGGCGGCTATCCGCACCAACGCCATCTGGAACACTTTGAAACCCCAGAGCTTGCGTTCCGATGACGCCGATGGAGCAAAAAGCTTTTCCTCGACTGCAACGCGGAAGAGTGTCGCGAAAGGCACGCGCTTAACTGCGGCAGCCGACGTGGGGCTTGCTGCATCCTCGCCAAAATAGATGTCGAAGATGACGTGCCATGCGAACGGGATCTCGGGGCGCCAGGTCCCTTGTGCTGCATCCGCATCCCCTGTCTCCAGGTCGGCGCCTTTATCTGCATCCCCGACCTCAGTGACAGCGCCGCCTTTGAGAATGCGAGCGATGATATCGACGTTGTCAGGATGTAGCGCTTGGTCAAATTTGAGAGGCGCCACTACCGCTTGCTTGGAGGAGTGGTCCGAAAAGTTTTCCTGCTGCATGTATAGCAGGACCGCGAGCTTATCCGCCGTTAGCACCGCTTTTTTACCAGTCATTGGAGCAAGGATGAAGAGTTGCTCCCAAAGCCAGCGCACTGCTTCCCGCTTCTGCACTTTTGCGAGTGAGCAAGAGCGAAGCGATTTAAGTGATTGAATAATCACCCACGCACAGCTCTCTCGCAACCACACTTTCTTGGCAGCCACGGCCTGAAGGACATGAATGGCCCGTTGGAAAGCGCGCAAGTCTGTCGACTCCGATGAACTAGGCGCAGAGTGAGCAGCAGAAAACCCATTGGCCTGCGTGAAGAGCAACCCAGAAAGAACGAGCGAATGCACAGCGAAGACCTTTGCAAAAAGTCCATCTCGCTCTTCTTGTCCGCTGGCTTTGCCTTCAATCTTTGTGTAATGCAGTAGCAACGTGAGAACGTCATCTGGGCCTAGCAATCCAGAAGGTAGCTTGCAAAGTAGCTGATTCGGGGTAAAAGAGAGATCATTGTTATATGATTCTGTCGTGAGCGATGAGTTCTTTATTTCGAAACTTCAAGCACGTCAACCCACTTCGGTCAAGGCCGTCGCAAAGCCGAGCCTGGACGACTGTCTTGGAGAGGCCAGTCCTCGGAGGAGTCTCTTGATTGCATAGCTAATTTCCGTGGGAATTTCCGTTTCTAGTACCAACTCGATCCTGGCAACTTGAGCTACGTCTGCTCTGAGGATTTCGTTATTCAAGCTCTTTGCAGTGGAGCAATCGGTCAAACTATCTTTGAACAAGCGAGCTTGAGGTGGCAACGCAGTAGATAGAGACGTTGCTTTCGGCTTGCCGTTGTCATGGGGCTCGGGAGCAGAATTTGAGACAGAATGCGCTTTGCTGGCATTTTCGCCTACAAGATGAAGAAGCTGGTCGACGAGTTGGCAAGAAGCGACTAACCGCTCGGACGGCTTGTCCGAGGCTAGCTTCCAGTAGAGCGGTAGCGTTCCAGTCATGACGGATAGCCTGTTCAGCTACAAGACCGGAGGGAGCTTCTCTGCCTCACAAAATCGACTTTATCGAAGTTATGTAGCCAGCAGCATCCATCAAAGGCACACCCTGTCACAGAGATGACGACTGATTACTGATGAGCGATGAGCATTTGCTTGAGCATTGAGGCGAGCACTGGAAAACCGCTGAGGCGAACTGAGGGAACTTGATCTCCCACACCAAGAAAAAAAAAGTTGGCGACGCGAGTTGATCTCTCGTCTCGTTACGGTTCGGTGCAACTCAATCTGCAATCATGCATGTCATTTTCATCCATGATTACAGATGGTATTATGTGGGGTTATCGAGAAATTTCATCATACTGAATTTGGCGAAAATCAAGCAATAGAACCGAAAATGGCAAATCCCGGCTTCCGGGACAGGAACATCTGGCGTAACTTGTGAGAACCTCCATTCAGTCGACTCGGCCTCTCTCATGTGGGTGTTGATAGTAATGGCTACACCAGGAGATCGGAAACAACCCTAGAGCATATTGTGGTAATCGGATCAGGCCTGAGGGTATTTCATCTTCAGACGTCTAATTCTTCCAGGTCGTTGGTTACTGCACGGTGCCAAATAAGTACTTAAATGCGTTGAGGTCAGATAAACTTCCATTGCCTCCTGCGATCTACATCATAGGATTGATGACGACCAGACTCCTAGTATGCGGCGTGAGTAGCTCCTCAACCTGTCGTCTTACGACCTTGTCGCATGAAGCACTGCCGCAAATGATGCCAATTCCACCCGGTGTGGGGGGAGCAGACTTCCTGGTAGGCCGCGCACGCTAAGATCAATTGCTAGGATGCTAAGCTCGCAAATGGCGAGTGATTAAGTGACAGTGACGACGGAGCGTACAGGCCACCCCTCCAACCCGCTTACTACATGGCAGCCGCATTTCGCATAGCATTTCTTGAGCTCAAGGGCGGCCCACTGATGCTTGCAGCAATTACCTGAGCCAATGAGATCCGTTATGCCTTTGAAGCTCTGGTTGTTGTCGGCGTTAGCGCCCAGGTTGCCACTGTAGGTAATAGCATCATCATCCTGTCTGGTTCCGGAAATGAATTTGGCGCCCGCATTGGTAGCGCTCATTGAGCCAGAGAGCCTTGCTTGATTTTGGATATCTTCGGATCCAGAGGAGCTACAATTAAACATTCTCTTTTGAGCAGTGTGTCTGATCGAAGTGTCCATGCTGCAAGCAATTTTGACGTGAATTCTGCGCCTGGCTTCGTATAGCGCCAGATCGCAATTGACCGCCCCTGTATGAATAACCTGGAGGAACTCATGGAGTACAAGGAAGTCAGTAGGCGGCACATGGAAGGATGGGCTGGAGTGAGGCCATTTTCATGGACCCAGTTTCCGCTACTATTCTTGCCAGATACCTGAGAATTGCCGGCATCCGTTGAATTAACCAATGTTATGCACATTCTCAGTCGTGCAACGAGGCAAAATGTAGTTTCAGACATCACCTATCTGAGAGGCGCCGTATAAAATAGAAAAAGGATGATATCACCTAGGCTTGTGCAGACAGGGAAGACAAAGAGCAGGAAACTCGGCCTGAGCAAGCACGAGATGTCCATATTGAAGTTTCCCACTTAACCTGCAAGGCAGCCCGGAAGAATGCGACCAAAGTTGCTGGCGGTGTCGAAGATGCTAGGGAATAAGCGCCTGCAAGAATGTGGTATAGAATGGTGAAGATTTCCAGGTAAGGTAACACATTGTAGATGCCGAGGAAGAGCTGCCAGTGGATGTGTCAGAGAAAAGAAGCATTTGGCACACAACGTAAGGAGCCATGCCAATGTCTAGCAACTCCGGAGCAAAAGAGTATTTTCACAGGTGCTTACAAGGTCTTCACCACGCGTGTGTGGTCCAGAAATACTCGAGTGGTATCCACCGGTTTGAACAGCCAAGTTTCGAATGCCCTGCCGCAATAGAGCCCCAACATTAATATTAAGCAATACTCGAAGCTTCCAAGCCAAGAGCTCTCGCTGTAACCTTTGCCTTCCGAAATGCCTCTGGGCCGGAAAGTAGCTCTGAAAGACATCAACTAGTATTTAGGGAAGCCTAGATCAGCCGAGCCAATTCGAGGGATTGTGGAAGCAGTGAGAACTTACTGTTGACAAATCCAAATAATGCAAGCGGCAGCGCACAGTTCTTCTTGTCTGCAAGGAAGTCTTGTGATGTGAGAGACAGGGAAGCACACGCTCCAATACATGCACCAAACCCCTCTAAATACCACCAACTATATCCTCAGACCTACTTCAGGGTAGGCAGGCTAGGGGAAGCGGGGACCTTGCTTTTCTCATCCTATCTCCATTTTCCACATCGTCATCATCATCGGAGTGGTCAGGGCCTCTAGCTGAGGCAGCAAAAATGGAGTTTCCTTCATGCTCGGCATGTTGATTGTCAACATGTCGCTGCATTTCCACATCGTCGACGATCGCAGGGTCCTGGCCGTTGACAATGTGATGGCCGCGAGCACTGTCCCTTACAGCACCAGGTCCTCTCTCTTGATCCAGACCTGAATGTATTCTATACATTATCGCGGCACTATTTGGCGGTGTGGCGCCGCTGGCTTGCCTTGGAAATGTTGCCATTTGACACAGTGTCGTGCGCCGATGTTATGCTCACAGCAAATGAAGGCCACATGAACAATCGGAAGCTACGGCGCAGGATTCTGAACGATTTCCCAAGCAGCTAAGCAACTCGGGATCTACATTCAATCACAACCACCAAGAGCAAGCAACAGCAGCAGCAGAAGCAGCGATATGCAAATGCCATGGCTTTGCTTCGGAGTGTTGGCTTCACCGTGGTCAGCGGCCAGCACAGATTTTAGCTCCCAGTGCGGCGCAATAATCAAGTTGCATCTCTAAGAGAGTCGCAGAATCCACCCGGATTGGTGGCTTCAGGTATTCAAAATCGGTGAGATACTCAGGACAAGATCTTTCGAACGCGATCAAATATCGTCCGAGGAGTTTCGGTGGTCGGTCTCTTGATTTGTCTCCTCTGTCTGGAGCAGCGGCAGCATACAGCAGAGAGCAAGCCAACCCAGTGCCATCTACACGAGCCCTGGTGGCGTTCCATTTTATATCTAACGCAACAACTTGCTGCCTCATCGACTTCATCGTCTAGTCGCTCATTAGATAAACCTTGCTGCGAGTTTGGGAACTACTGCTTGTACGCCAAAGTTGAATGGGCATCCCGCTTTCGCCGGGAGACGAAGAGCCACCTGCAGATGCAACCGTCGATCTCTGTCTTCTCTGAAGCAGATAGAGGCTCAGTCTGTCGCTCGATTTGAGCGTTGCGGGCTAGCTGCAAGTGTCTTTGACCGCCACATTACACAATGAACGAGATGGAAGTCCTACCCGGCATGACTTGCCGCCCTTCTCTACTGCCACCTTCAGAACAACACACGGAAGCACACATGCACCGACAAGTGCTTGCGGAGGACACGTATTCGGTAGATACATATTCTTGGAACAGGGCAAGGAAAAAGAGAAGATCCCCACATAATGACAGCGAAGCAAGCGACGAGGATCTTGGCGGGCCATCAAGTGGACCTCTCTCGCCAAATGTGGGTATCTGTTGATGCAAAACACGCTCGGCCCTGCGTTGACACTTTGGAATGCAGAAACGCATACACGTCGAAAACAGCACGGCTCAAATCTGCCACCCTAGTGGCGTTTCAGTCAGTTCTGCATGGTCGCCCCGATTTTCCACGATCGATACTGACCTACCCAGCATGCAGATTGCGGTTAACCCGTCTCATAATGCACGAACGCAGCCTCTTCCACATGCAGCCCCAGCAAATCCCACACCCAACTCTGTCACTCCTTCGACATCGTTTGAGGACGATTACGAACTACAACGTTTGCGCTTAAGTAGTCCATCCTCCACGCTGAGCAGCACCTCACCATACCTGGGACAGGTTGCACAATGGCAGCAACGATCGCAAAGCGACGTCAGCGTCATTATGTTCTCGAATGCTGAAGGTGGCCCAGATATGAGCGCAGATTCGATGCTAGGCATACAGGGACAAGGCTCAGCAGCTCATCCCAGGTATGCGTTCTCGCACTCTACAACCAGAGTAACAACCACTGCCATAACCGACCCGGCACCTTCAGCAATGCGTCTGCAACAAAGCGACCGCATCAATGGACACGGACTCGCCTACACGCCCATCATACCGTCTCCGCTCTCAAGGAAGAGGGCTATTACCGGTAACAGCGACAGTGTCATTGGGTCGCCACATTATCACATATCAGTGGTTCATCGAAGCGGCGGCATGTTCAATGGAATAGCGGGCAACATGAATGCAAACGAACCGCCCCATCTCGGTTCGCATCTTTCTACTGTAGCACGAGAGCGCAGGGCTGGCAGCTCCGGCTCGTTGAACAGCTGCTCGTCAAGCATGGCCGTCGACGGCGCAAGTCCGAGTTCGCACGGAGACAGGCTTGGCCAGCGGGATAGCGATATTGACATGATGGCAGAGCATGCAAGCCCGCAGGGGACAGGAATGGCCCAAGGCACAGCGCCAGGCTCAGAGGTGGGTGCTTCGAGCGCTATCAAAGGACGCACGAGGACGGCCTGCAGCTCGCCGGGCCTCGTGTCGAGCGGTCCAGCAGGTGGGAAGCAGATGCTCAGGTTCACCCTGGGCTACAGAGACGACTGCGAGCTTTGCCGGGCGAGAAGTGAGTGCTTGCTTCAGCTGCATTTAAGGAATGGGAAGATTCTCTGTTGGCATCACCGCATACTCACTTGAATTCCAGTACCAGGACACTTTACGCACGTCGTACGCTCAACAGAAGGGGGCTGAGCACTGGCGACGACGCGACGTGAGACAAGAAAGCGGAGCAACAAGAACGCAGAGAATCGCAACAACTCACATGACAGGGGCTACGCCACAGCGCATCAGATGTATTTCAACATTCAGACAAAAAATTCAGGAAACCGCGGTTTCAATCAGTTGTACAGTAATGTATTCCTTGCATCACGATTGAATCTTGCAAAAAAGTACATTATCTATAGCTAGGATTCGTGTAGCAAGCGCTCAAAGCAGGCCTTTGAATGGGTCCATTTTCGCTCCTTGGACGGCAGGAGCCTTCTTTTGCGACGCTGTGCTGCCAAAGCTATATGAAGCAAGCAGCGCGTCAAACCCGGCACCAGCTCTGCTTTTACCATGGGACACAAGGCAAACAGCAATGCTTGATGCCTGCTTGGCGCGCGCCGAGTGTGAAGCGCTTGCCAAGCCACCAAGGATGAGCGACCGCAAATCGTCGGCGCTCAGCGGCTTGCTGTCCGCTGGCTTGCTTGCAGCCACAGAGCCTACACTGAATCCAGGTACAGGTCCCAGCGCGGCAACACCGGCTTTGGCAGGCTTGAATGATCCATTAGGGCTGTTGACCTTGCCAAGGAACGCGAGGACATCACCTTTGGTAAGCATGCCACGCACACCTGTACCCTTGATGCTCAACGCATCGCTCGAGGAAACATGGTTCTCTGCCAGCAGCCGCGCAACCGATGGGAAAATAGGACCAGTGATCTGCAGAGCGGCATGCGATGCAGATGATGACGCGGGTGCTGAGGGTTGCGTGGGTTGAGAGGACGACTGTGCTAAAGATGATGATGAAGACCGGTCGGTTGAATCGTGCTCATCTTTCGAAACCGGCATTTCTGCCAGCGAGGAGTCTTCTGCAGGTGCTTCGAGATTTGAAATGTCGTCTCCTTCTTCGGCGAGCAGCGCGATCGTCTTGCCTACTTTTACATCCTTGGCTCCATTTTGGATCTAAAGGAGGTGGGTTTGAGTCTCTGCGCGAAGACCGGGGCGCAAGCTGGCAAACCTTCACTCACGATGATTTTCCCAAGCACCCCATCCTCTTGTGCTTCGACATCCATGGTTGCCTTGTCAGTTTCCTGAGGCATTGCGAGAGATTTAGCATTGCTGGCACTTGGGCTTCAGTCGACATCCGAATAGCTCACTATTTCCAAGAGGACATCTCCAGCACTGAATTTGCTTCCTTCTTTGACTTTCCAGTTTGCGATTCCGCCCTCCGTCATTCTAAAGGATACAATCAAGACTGACTTAGCGCTCTGTAATTGCTCAGCACAGAGGTTGCAGCTCACGTCGGACTCATTGCCGGCATAGCGAATTTGGTGATGACATGTCGTTGCGAGGTCGATGCGAAACCTGTTGAGGGGAACACGCGCGTAACAGAGCAGTAGGAAAGTCGGGCTTTCAATCTATGGCCAGCAAGACACATCAAGGAACCATTGCTGTCTTTCCTTACCTCGAACTGCGCACGATGGGCCATGATGGAGGGAAAGGCAGCAGCCAGACTGGCTCAGCTGCCGCAAAAGGCTCGTAAAGCTTCTCGCCGCCATTTTTACTTGACAGAGTGCGCAGCTTTCTCTGATATATCTGCGTACGAGCTCACAGGCAGCGCAGACAACGAACAGAGATCATTTGCACGATCCTTTCAGGCCAGTCGTGAAAGGTGGTGACCAAACCTGGAAGTATTCCTGCTGGCAGCTGGATCACCACAGGTGATGGCAAGCGGTGTACCCAACCGAAACTTGGCAGCCTCATGGCTTTGGGAAAAGACACCGACCCGGAAGTCAAACATTCACAAATTCTCGGCGACTTTTGAATGGCCAATTTTGGGTCTTAAATTCAGTGCAACCTCTTAAAAGCGTTAAAGACATCCAAAAGTCGGGGCGGTTGCCTGCCACACTGCCACACCATATAGGGTTGCGTGGTGAGGCTTTGACGGTTCTTTGGAAAAGGCTTGGGCCCCGTTCCGCTCCAACTTTCGGCGCCTGCTCACTGTGCCCACAGCAACCCTGATTTTTGGCTTCACCACCTTGCCGACATTCCCACTCCGTTGGAACGCTGTAGAAAGCTGGAACCTAGCAGACATGCGGCTTTGGGATCCATGAATAGGACGAATAACCAACAATGGTCGCGTCGGGGCTAGATTATGGGAGAAGGACGTTGCAAAGCCGTTCCAACACCATGGGTGACGGAAGAGGAGCAGACAGGAAAGGGCTGCCGTAGAGTGCAAGGGTCAAATAGACAGTGTGCATCTTGTAGACGGCGAAGGCAAGCGCGTCGGAGTGGTAAAGGCAACAGTCAGGGTTGCTGCGGGCATAGTGAGCAGGCGCTGAACGTTGGAGCGGAACGGGGCCCAAGCTTTTTCCAAAGAACCGTCAAAGCCTCACCACGCAAAACCTATCCGGTGTGGCAGCCAACCACCGAAAGTCGGAGATACGGACCAAGCAAGAAATGTCCATCTCTCTGTCTTCCGGCTTATTTGCGTATGTACGGAGCCTCTCCCCTGTACGAATAATTTTCTCAAACGAAGCCCTCATCCACCTCAAAGTGACATCAGTTGATCCAAAGATGGCCACCGCACGAGCACCAGCGGCGCCTGCCGCTAGTGGCACCTCGGTCCCTTTCTCCGTGCGCTCAGCCACTGTCGAGCGCATCACCAACGAGACACAGATCCAATGTACACTCGCGCTCGACACGCACTCGACGTATGCGCCACAGGTTATAGATGTACAGACGGGGATTGGATTCCTGGACCATGTTCGCATGCACAACAGGATCCGGCGCTGCTTGCGGCCAGCGGCGAAGTTCAAGCGACCCCCTAGCTGACACACTCCACGCCTGAATTCACAGATGTTTCATGCCCTCGCCAAGCATGGCGGTATGTCACTCACCCTAAAATGCAAGGGCGACTTATGGATCGACGACCACCACTCGGCCGAAGACTCTGCGTTGGTACTTGGTGAGGCCTTCAAGCAGGCCCTGGGCCCCGTGAAAGGGATCAACCGCTATGGCACCGGTCATGCACCATTGGACGAGGCACTGTCCCGCGCCGTACTCGACATCTCCGGGAGACCATACTGCGTGGCGGAGCTAGGGCTAAAGAGGGAGAAAATTGGGGACTTGAGCTGCGAGATGATCCCGCACGTCTTCCATTCGTTTGCAATCGCTGCCGGCGTCACGCTGCATATCGATTGCTTGAGAGGGGACAACGACCACCACAGGAGCGAGTCAGCATTCAAGGCACTCGCGCTGGCTATCAAACATGCTGTTGCTCAGACTGGTACAGATGATGTTCCAAGCACAAAAGGTGAGGCCTCGCATACCGTGCACTCGCTGTTTGCGCCCTCCTCACGCCCCTCTTGCTCATCTGCTCCAGGGGTTTTGTGAATTGCACCCAAGGTTCGAATGCGAGAGTTACACGATTGGAGCCCTTCATTGGCATCTTGTAGGCATCAATCCAGACGATAAATAATGCACTTCAAAGGTTTTGCGAGGCGGAGCAACTTGAGACGGAACGAGTTGCAAGTCCACCTATACAAATACATATGCCGAGACAAATCGGGCACGATACATGCCAATGGCCGATCACTTCTTCCTAGTATCAGCAGTGACAGTCGCGGAGGATGTCCCCACAAGTGATTGCGAACCAGGCTCCTGCCCAACCTGGACCCTGACGACCTGTCCATCTCTCGTTCGGCCTTTGACAATACCCTTGCCCGCCACCTTGAGCAGAGCGCGCCTCCTCACACCGCTAATATCGCGGTACACCAAAAAGGCGCTGCGCGTCGTGCCGCCTACGTGCGCGGAAAAGACCGCCGCGTCGTCGCCATACTTGGATCGGATGACATGTGTGGCTGCCGAGGAAGAGTCGTCGATCAGTTGCTGTGCGCTCGCATCCACGCTATCCCAGACGGTGGAGACGGCTACGAGCGAACGGTTTAGCATGCCGCGAAGGCCCTTTGCAGGCGCATACGGCTGCTGGCGCTGTACACCGGTCGCCTTCCCGATCTGATCTCCAAAACGCCCTGCGACATTCTGAATCGATGCTGCCGTCTTGTGCGACACCTTCACCGCGCGGCCGCTCAGCGTGTGGACCGCTGCTACCGTCTGCATTGCGCGCGGATGGATCTTGGCGCCGCTAGTACTCGTTCTTGCGACGGAGCTATCGGATTCTCCGGATGCCAGCTTTACAGGCGTCGCAGCGCCGTTCGTCTGTGCGGACTTACTTGCGCTCCCAGGAGCGGAGAATTTGGTGACTTGCCGCTCGGCTATAGCGTCTGCGCCTTGCACGATTTTCTTGCCAATGAAGTTAGAGCCGCTAATAATACCGCGGCTGATCCGATCGGCTCCGCGTAAGAGCCAGTCGTCGCCTGCTGCCGAGTCGACAGTGCTGATCGGCCTGACAATGCTCACTCGGTGTGGGCCGCTGCCCATCTCTTTTCCGCCTGCGCCTTGCTCTGCCTTGCCTTCAAAGTCGAGATCGATCAGCACGGGCTCCTTCTCAATGTTAGGCGAGCTAAGGGCGGGGTCGAATCCCTCCTCCTGCAGCACCACACCATCTTGCTCCAAGTCCAGGGTGCCAATTACCGTACTGCCATCCTTCACAGAAATGAGCTCGATCTTGCCGCGGTCGTCCGTGGCATATGTGTCAGCGTTGAAGACGCAGTAGGAAGAGAGGATGTCATCGAAGGTTGCGAGCGTTGTCACTTCGTCACTGCCTTGCTCCGGAGCTGGCAAGTATATAATGATGCTGGCGCCGGGCACTTCGGGGGAATCGAATACATAAGCATTGTGCTTTGGGCGATGTTGGACGCGCTGAGATGCCATCAAAGGGAGTGAAAAGTCAGACGAAGGAACGGACAGGACGAGGAAAATGTCGGTACTTGATATTAGAGGAGTGGGATTGCGTTAGTACTGCCGCCAGGAACTTCACCTCAGCACTCGAGCAGGCGTGAGTCAAACTCACTCATCCCCCGCTGCATCGGTGCTCGCACCCGCTAAACCGTACGCATCACCGATGTCGATTGTAACCAGCTGAACGGACAAGATGCCCGAAGCGAGTTCGATCTGCTCGCCATCTTCACTTTCCAATGTTGCATTGATACCTTCGCTTGCACTAGGCGCCGAGTATCTCTGTGTTATGCGCACTGACCGGGGCAGCTGTAGCAGCTCGAGTCCGCGCGGGTCGAGATGGTGCGGGTCCTCCTGTTGCACGCAGCTCTCTTCCGTAGGGGCCATCGTTCCTGCGATATATGCGTTCGATTCCTCAAGCACAAGGTTAGTAGCTTGAATAAATGTGCGGAAGGCCAGAGACACTTTAGTAAAGGACACCGTGTCACCATATATACTCAATGTCATTCTCCACTCCCCGTGGCCAGTGCACTGCACAGCCGACATGCCAAGCATTCTATTCTGGTAACGGCGAATGGAAAAGTTGGCTTGGGCGGCGCAGGTGGCATTTGCTGTCCTGTGGATGGGTCGCTTACGTAAATATTCTCAATCTGCTGCTGCTTAAGTGGGTTGACTCACTGCAAAGTGTCGGTCAACGGGCGAAGGCGTAACATCTGTTTACGCCGTAGGTACGATGGTTCATCAAGGTCGCATCTGTTCTGTTGTGAGGACGATTGGTTGGGCTACTTGCAAATCTTTCGAGAGCTCGGGTCGAAACGCAAAGAATTCCGTGGTGGGGAAGGACCGAATCTCTTTGCCGTCTAAGCTTTGGCGAAAGAAGACGTGGCGAAGAGAGTTCAAACAGAGCCTTGGGAACTGGTATTGGCCAAGACTTTCTGCAGGTGAGCCATGTTGTCGGTCGCTCGCGAACAAGGACAGGAAAATTCAGAAGCCAGTGTCAAGAAGGATCGACATCGACGGCCGCCAAAGCAAGACAACGTGCAAAAGGAGGCGATCGGGTCCAAAACTTCAGGACAAGGTCAGGGACAGCGACCCGAAACTGAAGGATCAACGTCAAGGACAGGCACGAGAGAAAGTCAAGCCACCGCCTCTCAACAACGTTCAGCTGCCCCAGCCAATTCTAGCAATCGTGGCGGCAAAGCTGACTCGAGCTCCAAGGCTCCTGTCGACGGAAAGGCAAACAATGCCGACACCGAAAGGGATGGCTCAGCTCGGCAGTCTGCCAAGAAGCGCAGCCGAAATAAAGACAAGAGCAAGGACAAGAAGTCAAAGGATCGGGACGGCAAGGGCAATGCAAACGGAAGTTCTGGGGTGCGATTAAAGGTCGTAGTTCGCAAGCTTCCCCCACATTTGCCACAACATGTCTTCTGGGGCGCCGTCTTGCCATGGGTGAAGACCGCCAAACAGGTACAGGATGCAAAAGAGGCCTGTTCTACCAACGTATCTGTCGAAGAGGGTGGTGACAAAGCTGCGGAAAAAATACCTGCTCTTAACACAGACGAGGATGGGATGGCAGTTTCGTTGGACACCCAGCAGGCACCGGTGACTGCAGACTACACCGAGTACATTCCTGGCAAGGTACAAACAAAGTGAGCTGCAGCCTGTTAGTTGTGCTGGCGAGTGGTAAACATGGATGTCTGACACTTTTGACCTTGACAATACATAGCAAATCAAAGGCAGACATTGCCTCGCGCGCATACATACGCTTCACAGCACTCGAAAGCCTACTCGCCTTCCACCAAGCTTTTCAAGGGCACGTTTTCCGCGATGCCAAAGGCCAGGAATTTGTCGCCATGGTGGAATTTGCTCCTCACCAGAAAGTTCCTCCTGTCACTGCTGCCGGCGCCAGTGGCAAGAGACAGAAGGAAGACGCCCGAATCGGGACGATTGACGAGGATCCAGACTACCTCGCTTTCTTCGCAGACTTACAGCGTACGAAAATCAGCGACGAAGCGGACAGTGAAGCGGTCATGCACCCAACTACCAAGGGGGCCGCACCGAAAACAAAGACGGACGCGGAGCTCAATGCACACCTTGCGGCCTCGCTTTCAGAAACACGGATGAACGACGCAGCGACACAGAGAGCGCTCGCGCGGAGCACCCCGCTGCTCGAGCATCTCAGACTGCAGAAGGCTGCGGCTGCAGCGCAAAAGCAGAAGGAAAAGGAGGCAGAGCGGCAGCGCGAGAGAGAGCGGGAACGTGAGCGAGAGCGCGAGCGCGAAAAGGAGCGAGAGCGCGAACGAGAACGAGAGAAGGAGAAAGAACGCGAGAGGCAACGACAGAAGGACAAAGGTAAGAAGAAGGAACGTGCATGTGGTCAGCAACAGCAGCAAAAGAGCAAAGGTCCGGACAGCCAGAGGCCGCAAGAAGGCAAGCAACCACAGCCTGTTGCTGACGTAGGTTCCAAGACTGGCAGCGGCGCTGGCAGCAAGTCGAAAGGGCAGGGCCAAGTGCGAGGTGGGCGAGCACGCGCTTCGGGCAACAATGATGCGGACGGTAGCTCGCAGAATCCGGATGCTGCCGCATCTGCACCTGGGGTGAATGCACACAGCAGCAGGGTCTTCGGAGCTGCGATCGGTGCTGTCCTTCAAACTCAGCAAAAAGGTGCTGATGGCCGAAAGGCCAAGTCACGTACTCGTGACTCTTCAGCGTCAGCTGCTGGCCCTGGAGGCTCATCAGGCGCAGGTACTGCAGTGGGCGCTGTAGACGTGCCTTCGATCAAGGGCAGAAGCGATAAACAGCGCGAGGCTAAGCAATACACGGGAAACGGCAGCGCTTCGCAGGAGACCAGGAGCAACAATAAACACGCAGAAGCCGGCAGCAAACAGCAGAAATCGAACCAGCAACGACAGAAACAGCAGTCGCAGAACATAACAGCATCAACACCAGCACCAGCGGCGCCAAAGCTCGTTTCCATCCTCAAGCGTGATAGCCCATCAGAGTCCGCCTCTGCGCCGCCTCGTGGAAGAAGTCCTTCGTCTAGCGCTTCGTTGCCTATCAAGCGGGAAACTTCCTCCCTGGAAGTGCAGCCACGGCCGCCGGTTGGCAACAGCGGCGGCAGCGACAACAGTAAAGCTCCTCGCAAGAGCGGTAGCGGAAATAAGAGGCCGAATAAAGCTGCGGACTGAAGCGCCGAGCCAAGATGAAAAATACAGCTGCTTGTTTTACACACCTTAGATCACGTTTTGAACGCCCCTTGTGCGCAAGCTCAGCATATGAATCGAATATCATGCGCCTGCACATTGCAGGTGAGGGGCGAAGGAAGCACCGCGTGCGTGCCGTGCAAGCATTGACGCCCTCGCATACGCCGAACTTCCATCAGCCGCATGACCCCCAGAGGAGCAGGATGCGACTGTCGCGTCTGGCGAAACCTCCACCTTTGGTCGGATCCAACTAGCACTATCAAGTGGCCTCCTGGCACAGTCCACACCTGGAAGCGCCGAGAACCGATGGGACGGACAAGCTGGGGACTGCGTTCATAGTGTATTTCGAATACAGGCAAACAGGTGAGAGAGGGGAATGTATGTTGGGCATGATAAAGGGTAGCTACAACATTGGCAATGAAGGAAACGGGGCCGATTCAATCGATACGCCTAATCTATGTTCAAACTGTATTGCGTGCGCCCCTGGGGTGCATACGTGTGGTGCTTGAGGTGGTACCACAGTACGGTCATTCCTGATGCTCACGCGAGCCGTGGCGAGGCGAGGATTCGAGCCGATGGTACGTGCTTTGCGGTCTTGACGCCCGACTCGAGCCGCGGTCAGAGTAGCTGGATTGCCGAGACGAGTCTCTCTCAGACCACCGCTCGGGGGATCTCCCATATCCCCCGCTTCGTCCATCACGGTCGAAGGCACCACGTCCATTACGATCGAAACCTCCTCGGCCTCCACTTCCACGCTCAAATCCACCTCGACCCCCCGCCCGGCTACCAAACCCACTTCGTCCATCGCCACCGCGGCCGCCACGTCCGCCTCCGCTGCCTCCCAAGCCGACTTTGTTCAGGAACGCAGGGCTGAGGTACGGTGGCTCGGTTAAGCTGCCGACAGCAACGGCCCAGCTTTTCATCTCCTCGAGCACCTGGGACTTGCTTATGCGCATTTCGGGCACACGACCGAGGTAGAATCCTAGCTGGCTGACGAAAGTCTCTTTGATGTCTTCCGGGTCCAGTTCGGTGATCGCTTCTTGCACCTTGGTGCGGTAGTTCTCCAAGCTGACTCTGCCGGCGAGGGGTGCGACGATCGGCTTTGGCTGGTCATGGTATCCAATCGGAGCAGGCGTGCGCCGCGAGCCTCGGCCACGATTGGAGCGCGAGTCGGGTTGCCTACGGAGCGCAGCCTTGATATCTTCGGTGAGGAAAGAATTTGGATCCTCTTCCCACTTGGCCGTCACTGCGTCAAGCTCCTTGCCGAAGGAACTAGCATTGAGGCGCTGGATTGGTAGATCATCTAGCTGCGTGTTGACCCAGGCCTCTTCGAAAGGCAGAAGAACTATGTCCGCTCGGCCGCTTGCGCCTGCACGGCCAGTCCGTCCGATGCGGTGGATGTATCCGTCCTTGTTGGGAGGAACGCCAATTTGAATGACGCGAGTCGTGCCGGGGTAGTCGACGCCGCGTGCGGAAACGTCGCTGGTAATGAGCACAGATCCACCAGACTTGTCAGCCCTGAAGTTGCTGCTAGTGCGGAATCTGCTTGATTGTTCCTTCTTCGAGTGGATCTCGTACGTCTGGCAGCCGAACGAGCCGAGGGGGAGATTGCGTCGCATGCTCTTCACGAGTGAAGCGAGCAGCTGCGTCATGCGCGTAGTGGGCGTAAAGATGATCACCTTACTCTTGCCTGCGTTGACGATCTGGTCATGTGCTACTAGTGAGAGCACGTATGGGATCTGATCGGTAGGGTTATCGAGGACGCTGACAAACTGAGGAATGTGCTTGTGCGTGTTCTCTTCGCCGGCGGGCACGCAGTCGATGAAGCGGTGGTTCTTGTCCAGCGACGCCCGTGCGATGCGGCGAATGTCTGGCGAGACGGTGGCTGAGAAGAGCATAGTGTGGCGTTCCTTCCCCGCCTGGGGCAAATGCTCAATGATAGATGTGATGCTGTCGCGGAAGCCCATTTCCAGCAACGTGTCCGCCTCATCCAAGACGAGCGTCTGGCAGCCCTTCAAAGCCTCTCGGACCATTGAAACATCACTTGCAAGGTCGAGAATGCGGCCGGGCGTAGCGACGACGATATCCGGTCTCGAATTCCTCCACTCGCGGACCTGTTGTGATCGATTGGCGCCACCGACCAGCAGTTGAACACCCATATCGGACCTGTGAGAGAGGAGCTTGCGGGCCTCGGTCGCAATCTGCGTTGCAAGCTCGCGCGTGGGACTGAGGATAAGAGTACCGACAGTGTTCTCTCCAAATTGTCTGGAGATCTTGCGCAGCTCTGCAGGTTCGAGCGAGTCGAGGTTGAGCTCCGGGCGGTTTCGCCTCAGTAGTTCCCGCCACGAGTCTGGAAAGTCGCCTTTCGAGACACGCTCGATGGCCTTCAGGCGTGCTTCAATAGCAGGAATCAGGAAAGCGAGCGTCTTGCCTGTCCCTGTCCTTGCCTTGACAAGCAGATCACGCCCCTTTTTGTCATCTTGAGCTAACCCAATGGCGTCAGGAGACTCGGCGATCTCAGGAAGTAGGTTCAGGACGCGCTGTTGAACTTCCGACATTTCCTTGTAGCCGAAGGGCTTTTGTGTGATGGCGCGAAAGACGGGCTCCGATAGCTTGCCCTTCAGCGATGCGAACAAATGAGATGTGTCGGGTTCGTGATGCGCCTCGACCTCGATGGGTGCGCCTGCTTCCACTTCTGCACACGCCTCGAGAGCTTGGTAGGACAAAGACGACGAAGCGAACGTTCGGATGAACGCATGCGCGAATGCAGGGCGGCTTGCATGATGAGTTACAGCCTTTTCGTTGCGAGCAGCGTACGTGACAAGTCGCGCAGACTCAAGCCGGGTTTGTGGCAGCAAGGATGAAAAACCTTGCTGTGGCTGCAAGCGCCCTCGCGCCTTCGACTTTGCAAGTTGAATTGCGGTGCGCACGTGCCTTTGAAGGAACGACATGATGGCTGACAATGTTAGCCTGTCAGTATGAGGCAAAGCGCAGCGTATGGTTGACGCAGCATGCGGCTATCCACCCAATGTGTTTGCTGGAAGGCTGAGTCAAAGTGTGTCACCGAGGATGAAGGAGGGCTCGTCGAGACGACAGCACAACCCGAAGAACCGATGAAACGATGAGCTGAATGAAAGTTTTGCCCGGGAAAAAATGTCGGTCGGCGATTTCTTTTGGTGCGAAAGTCGCCGAGTCTTGTCCGGAAAAAATTGTGCGACTTATATTCAGAGACCTTCAACCGCCGGCTGGACCTAGACCTACGCCATCCCCATCCACCACTCGAGAACACTTGAGATCCCCTTTACTTTTCTGCAATCTTGCTTCTGTTTGCTGAAATGTGAGGATGTGATGTGCATCCTGCATAGCATGTGTCTGAGGAGCTGTTGCCACGAAGATCCCAATCGCCAGTATGGAATGTGGCATTCGACCACAGAGTATAAGTGCCCACTAGTACAGTGGGAGAGAGACTAAGAGTCGTGTACGATGTGATTGCGAGCACGGCTGCATACTGGTGTGTATTCTCAATTCCGTGGACTTGCAACCTGAGATTCGCGTCCCTTTCCATTTGCTCGGGGAATTGGCTGCATATTGGCCGAGTCTCGGCCGTTGTCTCCCAAGCCAGAGTAGAGTTCTCTCGGGCCCTGCCCCGCTGCCGCAATATCGGACGCGTTGCGGCGCGGAAATCGAGAGGTGCACCAAAACCACAGCAAGCTTATCATCATACAGTGTCATGATCTCATCACTTCATCATCAGCACACCACTGGCGACAGCACATTGCTTTGCAAGCAACGTATTCCCCTGAGTCGCATGCCACAAGCTTCCACTATATCCAGCTCCGTCGACCGGAAGACGGTGACGATTGATCAGCTTGGACGGAACCGAGGCTATACGACCAGCATCCATCGAGTCATCGGCAACCAGGCGTACTCAATTGTCCCCGCCCCCTTCCTTGAGCTTGCAGCGGCGCCCGCATCTTCGAGCCCGTTTCGCGTGAACTCGAAGTTCTCTACAAGCAGGTCACGCAGCTTATATCTTCGTCGTGCGTACGAGCTGCAAGTGACCCCACGCATGCAGTCTTTGCCAGCGTGAGTGTCGAACGCAGCAGTGGCAGCGACCACACACAATCTTCTGCGCTGCAACAAGCTACAGTGCGCTTTGACAGCTGCGAAGGTTCGCGCGCAGCCTGCCGTTGAGTAAGTCTCTGCATACCCGTGCAATTTGCATTGACTGCGCAATCGGGCTCGCGCAGGAGGCGCTGCTTCCGTTACTTCGACACGTCACACCATGGGGCAAGCGAATGGCAAGGAGCGTGCTGAGGACGGCTCAGCAGGCCATCGTCGCACGCCCTCCGCCGGTGCTGGTTCATCTGGCTCATCCTCGCACCCCCGTTGGCCGAAAGGATTCGATGGCGGTGCGCTCGAGCCGCAAGGCGTATATACTGGCATACAGGACTATTCCCATGACGTCGTCAAGAGGCTCATTACCAGTCGGCGCTTAGCGCCGTTCTACGCTGGTGCTGAGGACGATGAGACGTATGCACACGTCTTTGATGGGGAGGTGGAGCAGACAGAATGTCCTATTTGCTTCTTGGTAAGCGTTCTTGGATACATTACACGCACTCTTGATCCGATGCTGACCGTCCCGTGATTTCGCAGAACTACCCTTCGCCATGTAATCAGACACGTTGTTGCGAGCAGCCAATCTGCAGCGAGTGCTTTGTGCAGATGAAGCGTGCGGACCCAAATCACACCAATCCGCCTTCGTCAGAACCTGCTGCTTGCCCATTCTGTATGCAGAGCAATTTCGGAGTGGTTTACCATCCGCCGCAAGCGCTTCTCGATGGACATCGCCTGCAGGGTGGAGGGCAAAGCAGCCGACGCGCTATCCACCCTAGCAGCTCGATCCCTCAATCAACTTCTGGTGTTCCAGGCGTGTCTATGACCATGCCAGAAGGCAGCGCTATCGACTCTTCCTTTTCAATTCGAGATGCCGCCTCGCCCACGTCACCAGCAACTGAGCACCGGCGACGCAAGTCGTTCAACCACTCGGATCCCGAAGTCGTCACAATCGACATGATCCGGCCTGACTGGCAAGCTAAGCTGGCTTCGGCACAGGCAGCCATTGCGCGGCGTGCCAATCGGCGCATCATCATGCGCCAGGTCGGCGACCGCCTCATCCCCGTGGGCATCAGCAGCAGCCGGCTCGGCCAAGAGCTGCCAGCAGGGACGGGCCCCGGCGGCGCTATCATTCTGCAGCAGGGACAGGAGCTGGCGCTGCCGCCGGGGTTCCAGGCTACAGCTGCTGAGCAGCGCGGCGAGAGGAGGCGCTCAGGCACGGGGAGAAGGCAGCAGGAGATTGCACGCTATCTGCACACGCTGAGCGCTGGTCAGGACTTGGAAGAGGTGAGTTGATTCAGGAAGCTTGCTATGTGCTGCGCTGCCGAGGCTTATCACCTCTCCTGCTCGGTCCTCTCTATCGTCTATCTACTGTCGCAGGCAATGATGATGGAAGCGATGCGCCTCAGTTTACTCGAGCACGAAGAGCAGCAAAGGCGGCAAGCGGAGGAAGCTCGAAGACAGCGGCAAGCACAGCCCCAGCAAACGCCGCAAGTGTGTGTCGACACAAGCGCAACAGCACCCCCGCAGCAAGCCCCTACACCCTCTTCTTCCCCATCTTCGCACGCAGCAAACAACAACCATCCATCGTCCGCAGCAGCTGCTCCGCAACTTTTTCAATCATCGACTCCTGATTCGACGCACCCTTCTGCTGGAAGCCACTCACCTACAGTCGAGTCCGGCGCGCCAACCGCACCTCTTCTTGACCTTGGAGTGCCGGCACTATCTGTGGAGGCTACGCTTTCGCGGGGAGAGAGGGTGAGCATGCTTCAGTCGAGTAGCATGATGCAGGACTTGGCAGAGTTGCTAGGCACAAGTGCAATTGGAGAAAGTATCACCGACTCTAGCGCTGCGAACGGCGTTTCGACCACCCCAGCGGCACCACCGCGGTCAGTAGGTGCGGACACAGCGACTTCCCACCCGCATACAGCGACTGTAGTCCCGCCTCCTGCGCCCGTCGACATACCCACACCCGTGCCCGAGGTGAATACAGGATCATCGAGATCTTCAGCGGGGATAGGGGCAGCTGCGCTTTCTGCTGCTGCTGCGGCGGCGGCGGCGGCCAATAGCTCTGGGACAGGCGCTGGCAGGTCCAAATCGAATGGCTCATCGCACGCTTCTTTGGAGCGTATCGGAAAGATCCTGCCCAAGCCTGCTACTAATGCTCTTCGGAGCCATCATGCCGGTGGCGCAGCAGCGAGTGCTGCCAGCCCCAGCGGGAGCAAGGGAGATGGCAGCCCTACTCTACAAGGGTACGCAAGGCTTGATGATGACAACAATAGCAACAGTGGCGATGCAGGCGGTGCTGCGGGAGCATCAGCAGATCAGTTGCGCACCGCCTCGTCCGGGGCCAAGTTTGCGATTTCGTGATGCATGGCATTGCATTGACACGCAAGTCGCAAGCGGCGACTCTTTCAAAGGACACCCCCCCCCCTTCCCCTTCCCCAAATCCATCTATCTTGCAACGCGCGTCAACCCCTCCACATCCAGCTTGCACAAGCTCTGTCCAGTTCAAGCCACGCTCTTACATTCCACGCGTCGGGCATTTGCACACTCCGAATCCGTCTCGGTCCGGTCACAAGCGTTTTCGTTCCCACGGCGGGGGACCGGCATGTCAGGCGGGCGCACAGCACCTCTTTGGTATCTGTTGACGGTGGCCGCAGCACATATCTCTTCCCTTTCTCACGCACGACGTATAGACGAGTTGGGAGATCATCCATCGATCTATCCATGCACGCGGATGAGGGGCTAGCGCTGTCCCGATGCAAGACAAGACGCCTTTTGTTGATAATTGTTTGAATATACAGTTTGAATCTTTCGATGGAATCGACTCTTGTTCCTAAATCTTTTCTCTGGCATGGACGTTGTCACTGTGTGGGCGAGCACCCCTGCACATGCGGCTCGTCTGCGATGCCTGGCTTGGAAGGGTGCGTGTATGTGTCCTACCAGAGTGGACGCCAATTGCAAGAGCAGTGGAAGATGACCGATTACAGCCGGTACAAAGACTACAGCCATGCTACTAGACAGGCGAGATGCCGGGGGTCCGGAAAATGAGCCTGAAGAGGTCTTGTGACGTGCAAGTTCGGGAAGTCATCAAGGCACGCCCATCAACAACCTGCAAACATCTCAAGGTGAGAAGGCTCGAGGATGCACTTGCATGTTTCGAGGTATGGCATAGTATGGCTGTACTCTACAGTATTCTGAACCAGAACCAGAACTAGAACGAGTCCCAGCGCTGCGCCAGGCGGCAACACGCACCTGGAGTGTCGATGAGCTCGCTGGGACGCTGGCAGCTACTCCTTAACACTGGCTCTCCCTCATTCTGAAGGACCTTATTGGGAGTGTCGAGTGGCGGCAGAAGGAGAGGAGAGAGAGCACAGCACCACCGCAAATCAAAAATCCAGCACGCCGCGGCGGCGGCGGCGGCAGCGGAGTGCCCCGTGACGATGATGTTTGCAGTTGAGTGTGCGATGCTGCCTGTCGCCCCGTGCCAACGCGCAGTCCACCGCCCACTTGACACTGCGCAGGCGCAGGCGCCGGCCCCTTTCCCCCCACCGCCCGGCCACAGAGAGACGAGGAGTCAGGGTGGCCTTTGGGTTGACACTGCTGCGATGCCGCCCGCGACCGATAATTGACAGAACACAATCTCGTTTGATCCGACCCAGTCGGCGAACCCAAAGCGTGATGCATCCAAAATCTTTGGCAGCACTCACAGCGGGTAACACTCACAGCAGGCAAGTCAGAGCCTGCAGATCCCCCGCTATCGTCAACCACGCCTCCATCCAGCTTCGACGACGCACCCACCGTCCCCAAGCCCAGACACGACAGCTCGTCGTTCCAAAGTGCCCACCGCCAGCCGCACCGCATACCCGCATACACACAGTCTGCCCCCATCCCGCCGTCCATCCCCTATCTCCTCTTTCGAGACGCGCGAGGAAGGAAGCCCAAAACGGGTGCCTCAATACCACAGCAAGCAACCCCATCCACCTTGCCCGGCTTCGAACACAAGCACCCAAATATAGACTGGAGGAGGCCTCTTCGGTGACCGCACGACGCCCACTTGTGAGTCGGCCTACTACACCGGCTCGCCGACGCTGTATGCGCGGCGCGCAAGGGGAAGGAGTGGCCAAAGGGCACGGTTTGCTAGGACTGCTCACGTGTGGACATCAGCGTGCTAAAGAAGCAGTGACCTGTTCAAGGATAGCCCTGGTGCACCATGAGTTCTTGAACTGCTAGGCATGTAAAGGGAAGGAGGATGGAAGCAGATAGGTACAGTAGCCGGCGATTACCCTGAGTGTGGCAGGGGCTAGGCCAGAACGCGCCAGCAGCAGCTGTTCTAGTCACGCGACCTGCCTCCGATGACAGCAATAACTAGCGCTGCGTTCCGCAAAGCGCACAGGATGCGCATTTGCATAGGCTCCGCGTCGAGGAATGGGATGGATGTGCTGAAAATGCACAGTTGGGCCTAGCCTGGAGTCCAAAGATGGAGCGGCTGGAAAATGAGTCGCGGACCAACCTGCCCAGGGCGTCCTAACAGCACGTCTTCACCATCCATCATCGTCATCATCATCGCACGTAGTCGCTGTGCATCTTGGCAGTCGTGCTGACCCCCCTTGATCCCTACTTACATCCACTTCTTTCGCCTCGCTGTGTGTGAGACAGTCGCACGAGCCCAACAGGCCGCCGCTCTCGCACTCAAGATGCAGACGATCAAATGTCAGTTTTCTGCTGTTGGTAGCGTGCGAAATGACGACTTGCGGCGCTGACCTTTGTTGCTTTGCACCCTGGCTATCGGCCGCACTACCGCGTTGATGACGTACGCAGGTGTCGTCGTTGGTGACGGTGCTGTCGGAAAGGTACGCGCCAAGTGCATACTTGCTGCACCATCAGGATGCTGACCATCACTGTGCTGACCTTCTGCTCGTACAGACCTGTCTATTGATCTCATACACGACGAACAAGTTCCCCAGCGACTATGTCCCGACCGTGTTTGACAACTACGCGGTTACAGTGATGATCGGCGACGACCCCTACACGCTCGGTCTTTTCGACACGGCGGGCCAAGAGGACTACGACCGGTTGCGGCCGCTATCGTATCCGCAGACGGACGTCTTTTTGCTATGCTTTAGCGTTACGTCGCCGGCATCATTCGAGAACGTCAAGGAGAAGTGGTTCCCCGAGGTGCATCACCACTGTCCCGGCGTGCCCTGCCTGATCGTGGGGACGCAGGTGGACCTGCGCGACGACCCAGCCGTCGTGGAGAAGCTCGCAAGGCAGAAACAACGGCCCGTCAGCAACGACGCCGGTGAGCGGCTCGCAAGGGAGCTCGGCGCGGTCAAGTACGTCGAGTGCTCCGCGCTGACGCAGAAGGGCCTTAAGAACGTCTTTGATGAGGTGCGTATCAGTTGGTGGCCATGCGGGCAGCTGTCGTGGGGCGCGCTCATCTGATGCATCTTCCTGCTTACCCTTCTCATAGGCAATCGTTGCGGCCCTCGAGCCACCGGTGGTGCGGAAAAAGTCCAAATGTCAGATCCTCTGAGCAGCTCGGGTGCCTCTCTGGGGGCTGCGGGGTCGAGCAGCAGCTGCTGCAGACGTTCGTGGGATGAGTCGGATTCCGCCGGGCTGAGCTGGGGCGGAGCTTTCTGCAAGGTCCCCCTTGGAATGAGAAGAAGAAAGGGTGAATTCGCTCGCAGACGATGGCTCCGCCCCACTTCCCCGTTACCCTGCCCCCCTCGCTCGAACGCAAGCACCCATGCCAGCGCCCCCGCCGTATTCCACCATTAGCATCGCCAACGCATCTCTTGTTGACACAATCTAATCCAGACAAACAACGTGCGCGCAGCCCAGAGGATAATGATATGAACGCGCACGCTACACGCACGCTCTTGCCACTGCTCACTTGAACCACCCTCCGCCATGCCACGCCATGCCACGCCTGGCGATTGTCGCTCCCACTCAGCTGGTGGCGTGGGATCGGCCGCGAGCACGAGTGCGAACGCCTGCCCATCGTCGTGTGGCGAACGTGTGGATTAGTTCGGCGCCTACTCGTACATACATGATACAAATCGCTTCCCTCTCTCCCTTTCCACCCTCTCCACATACCACCCACCGAAACCGCCACATCTGACATACCATCCTAGCTCCACCCCATCCACCCCGACTCGCTCCTCCCTTGTGGTCCGCCTCATGTATTCTCGCTTTCTGTGCTGTTCTGGCGATCGTCTTTCCAAGCGGCTCGCTTGCTGGCTCTTTTCTTTGCACATTGAGATTTCACTCTCCCTTCCGCATTTGTTTATCCGTGTCAGCGAGCTCTTCTGGCTCGACGCCGCGTCCTGCGCTGCTTGACTCCGGCGGGCTATTTGTCGTTGCTAGCAGGCACAAGTTTTTTTTTGGGGGGAGGGTGGATGACGGGCAGGCGGCGAGCGGCGTGGCCATTACGTATTACATAGAGGCCATGGTGCGCGGCACCATTCACGATGTACGCTGGCCCACGCACGGCGTTTATTGTCGTAGAGCTGCCGGGCATGCATCTATCTACTCGTTGGCTTGCTGGCTGGCTAACTTCCATGCTCGTGTCTGATTGCCTTGCAAATGGAATCTTGGCGCGACACGAGCGCGTCTTGCAGCCCAGGAGCGATCACAATTAGCCCATACGAGTGTCCAATACCGCCACTTGCACCCCTTTATGAGAGCTTGATACCGAGTCTGTCGAGCTCTGGTCTCTCTCTCCCAGCACAGTCTCCACCCAGACAGGCAGGCACAGTTCCTGTGGCCTGGGAGAGAAGAGTGGCAGGAGCGATAAGCTACCATAGAGCGAGCGAATGGAAATGATAAAGCCACGGCAGCGCAGTGCTGTTTCTCGCGGATCAGGCATTCAAAGGGGCACTGCACCAGTGTCCACCCACCTGTTGACACAATGCAATCGGTGACATGCCGGCGGATCCGATATGCAACCAACTCAACCCTCTGCTTTTAATTGGCAGCATACGGACAGCGGCTGTGTGTGGAAATGAGCGCAGCGCAGTGCCGCTCTGTGCATTTCCCATACCCATAAATAACAGACATACCTTGCTGGCTGTCCGCCACCCTCTCAGATCCTACTCCTGCTCCTGCTTGACCCCCCCC